>NW_011499883.1:604137-607048 GCF_000495115.2 Populus euphratica
TCAAGGACTTGTAAGAAACTGGGCTTTCTAAGCCCATGGATCTGTAATTGTAGTCCGGCTTTTTATAACCCGTTCACACATGTACTGTGCCTTAATTAATTATTTTTTTTATTTAAATTACCTGAAACCTCGTAGTAGTATTTCGAGTGTATTAGCATTATTAGTCTCCACGTATTTTTAAACGTTACAGTCGAGTAAACTCCAATAACCCGATTTTTAGAAACACAACTAATAGGAATTGGTTTTTAAAGAATTTTTTATTTAAAAATATACTAAAAATATATTTTTTAAAAAAATTATATTTTAATATCTACACATTAAAACAATTTTAAAATATTAAAAATAATTAATTTAAAATAAAAAATACATATATTTTTTAAATTAAACCAAGCTATAAACAACTTTGATATCTAATCTCTCTTCAACAGAAATTCCTCTCTCCCACACTCCACCTTTTTTTTTTCAGTGACGTTCACATAAAAGAAAAAAACCCCAACTTAACAGCCACCACGAAAATAGTCACCACCATCAAAATCCATTATAAATTAATTTTGTACACCGGATCTCACAAAAAAAAAAAAAACCAACTTCATAATCAAACCAACTTCATAATCCAAAATGTCTCTAAAATTTAAGATATGAAAATAAAAAACCCTCATTCACCAACACTATCATTTCCAATAAAACTCCATATAAATTATTTTGTTTACATAATCAAAATTCATAAATAAAAAATTATAACAAAAATTAAAGGGTGTGAGAAAATAACTGTAAATCAAAAGACATTTTCCTGTGAATTATAATAGTAGTTTCACTTTTAATTTCTCATCTTTTCACAAGCGAATAAACGTTTCTTTAGCTATCTTCCACAAGAGTATTCATGTTTTTCTAATTTTTAAATACAATAAATAACACTTTTAGTCTCAGAAAAGATAAAAAGAAACTTTAACTTCGAAGGTATTTTGGTATCTTTACGTGGGTATTTTATGTAACTAAGAAGATTATGAGGGTGTTTTAATATTTTCACGATGCATTTGTTATTTTTTAATCGAAAAATCATGGGTACGTTTTCACCATGTCCCAATGAGTGGGCGGTGCCCGTGCTATTAAAGAGGCACGTGTGATGCTTCCCACTAGCTATATATGGTCATCCATCATCTAACTAGATATGCAATCATGTCTTTTTCCCCATAGTATGATGCATGTAGATAGATAATGATTGAATTGCTGATGATGATTGATTGTTTGTGTTTTTTTTTCTTTTTTTTTTCTATCTCCTGACAATTAAAATGTACAATTATCCTTTATATTTATTATTTATCAAAGCAGACATGAGTCTGGCATGGTTGTCACACTTAAACATCTTAGGTGAAGTATGGTTGGCAAGCCACACACCTTGGGTGTGGCATGGTTTGCTAGATCCAATACACATAAATTTGGCATGGTTGTCAAATCCTAGCGACTGGGCCTGATAGATCAGCACGTCCGAGTTTGCTGGACCCAAACATTTGAGCCTGCCAAAACAGCACTTCTGAATAAAAAAATTTAAATTTTTTCAAAAACACAATTGGACCATAAAAACAACCATGGCCTCATTCAAGTAAGATTTTTTTATTCACGTACAATAGAACTTAAATATAAACTCTTTTTGTTTGTGCAACTTATTTTATAAATTTGTTATATTTGAAGAGAAAATAATGAAAAAAAAAATTTAAGTTCTAAGTGATTTGTTTTAAGTCTTTAAAAATAAACTTTTATTTTTTGTATCCATTATGGAAGAAAATATTAATTTTATATTTCTTTTTAAGTATTTAACAATTTTTTAAAGATTTCATGCTTTTTTAAACTTGAGATGTTTTTACATAATCTAATTATCAAAGTTTGTTACAAGAAGACTTTATTCTATTTTATGACTATTAGCATATAAGAATAGCTATATACTCAAGTGACCCTGCAGAACTTGACAAAGGTCTCTTTTTTTTATCCTTTTCTATTGGTTATTGACTCTTATAAATATTTTATATCAAAATTTATTATATAAATATTTTTGATTATAAGATTTGAAGATCCATTTGAAGACCCCCCCCCACTTTTTTTATGTTCACAATGTAGGATTTTTTTTTGATTAAATACTTTAATTTAATATAATAAAATAACATCTTTTAAAAATGAAATAATTTTTTTTTTGAAATAATTTTTTTATAATTTATTATATAAATATTTATTATATAAATATTTTTGATTATAAGATTTGAAGATGCATTTGAAATAATTTAATATAATTTTTTTTGAAATATAATTTTTTTTTATTAATTTTTTTTTTATTTTTTCATATAAAATATTAAAATCTCAAATATTTTTTTTTAAATATCACACCCGCTTCTAGATTGGTAACAATACCACACCGACCCACAAACGTGCTGCCATGGGATTGTGAATTATTCAAACCTGGCTGGACAACCCATCTTGGTTGGGGCTCCATTAGTGACAGACCAAATTTCTTGTTCAGGGAAGCTCAAACACAGGCATCCAGATGCTAAAAAACATCTTGGGCAGCATCCTTAATAGTGTGGGCTTGTCTTATGGAAATTGAGACCGAAGAGCATCGAAAGACATGATATATCCACAAGAAGCAGAAGCAATAGTTGCTTGGAATTAAGGGTTTGTTCTCTGTATTATTTCATATTTGAGTTCTTGATTGCTCATATAATAGTCATTAAAGGCTTACATAATCGTTAACTTCAAGGCCCATAAAATTAGTCATGGTGCGCGCAAACTAGCCCGGACACCCACGTTAATCTAAAAAAAAAAAATAATTGCGCACCACGCACATCGCATATAACCTTAACTTAAGCTCGGGATAATTGAAGTATTCAATAAACAAAACATTGCTTTTCTTAACTGCCCCCCC
>NW_011499883.1:607058-624412 GCF_000495115.2 Populus euphratica
TTCTTTTTCTAACCCCCCCCCCCCCCCCCCCCTATTATGGAACTCCAAAGTCAACCGGATCAATCAAGTTTTCTCGGCTAATATTTTGGCTGATTCAATTGTCAGCCTAGTTTAGATTTGATTCCAAGCTGCCCGGTCCTGAATCAATCCTGTATAAATAAAAATAACACTGTATGAACAATTTTTTCAAACATTTTGAGTAATATAGACAATCATACAGGTAACCTTTCACATATCACCCCTGAAAAAAGGGTCACTGAGGAATGGACTGGAGAGTGTTCCTCCGCTGTTGGGGAAAAGTGTGAGGAAACAGATAAGACCGAGAACAACGCCCCAAGCAAGCCTGTCATCTCCCAAAGGGGTGATCTCATCTTTAGCAGGTATTTCTTCTCCACCCCGGAAAAATGTCGCGAACAATCCCCAAGCCAAACAAAGGACACTGCCACTTAGACCACCAATACCAAGTAAAAGGGATGTTGCAAAAGACAGCAAAGCTGCTGTATTTCTCCCATACATAGCTTGAGCTATGCGGCCTCCATCAAGTCTTCCACAGGGCAACAAGTTCAAAGAAGTCACCACCATTCCTGCAGAAACATAAGGTTGTTATGACTTGGATAAACATACATTTCTTTTTTCTTTTTTTCATTATTTAACTGTTATCTGACTGAAGGTTTCAGAAGACTGCACCATCTCCAGCAGCTTTACGGGGACCTTTCCAGAAAGTATCATGATCTATATGGCTATGCTCAACCTTTTTCATGTTTATGCTCATACTTTGTTCAACAAAAATGCACTCCGCATCTACCACCTCAGTCCTTTCTGCTGAACAAAATTGCCTAAACTAATATCCATTTAGAATATACAAACAAATCTAGATATAATTCAAGGAACTCACCTAAAAGTCCAGCAAAAGCAAGGGGATCAACAGGAACCCCCACACCCTCCACTGCATAAGGCAGTACGTTCCCAAGGTCATCTGTATAAGGTCCGATAACAAACTGGATGAAAGAAAGCAAAGGGTTGTTGTAGAAGAATTGTGGCCTTATATACCTGCAAGCAAATGGTTTATGTTATTCTAAACAAATCTGACATTGATGAATTCATAGATTACGTTGACAATGTATCACCATGGGACACGAGCAACCTATCAAATCAAAGAGTGACATGCCAGCTAAATTCTCTATAGCTTATCATCACCACATTATGGTGATTTCATAATCAAATTTGAAGTGAAATTACAAAAAAAAATAGTCGAAGGAGAAATGGGGTCATAAGAGAATATTTTGTAACTCTTTAGATTTAGCTGAAAGGAAAAGTTGCATAAGACATAATTCTTCAGTATTTTTTTGACAACTGAATACTTATTTCTCTGGCTCTCTCAGAAGGGAAATATAGAAAGCTTACAGTGCATTGTCACCACCATTGAAGCTACCATCAGTCACGAAAGCAGCAATCGCCAGCACTAGAGATGTCAAATATGCACTTGCTGTTCTTGCCACTGGAATATCAAAAAGGGCCTTCCTATTTGGAAGCAGGGATTCATAATTGTTCATCACTCCCAAGCATCCAGTCCAATTGGATGGAACAAGAAATGATGGGCTGAGTTTGACATCATAATGAGCTGCTGTTACTCTTGTGGCTATCTGCCAGAATAATGAAAATATCTTTCATGCAACTGTTTACCTTCAACAGAAAGTTGCAATTGAACTGCAGAAGACTCCAGATTAGATGAAAACATACCTCAGAAACTCCCAAAATAGCGAGGAAGCCACCAAAAAGAGGAGCAACATTAGCGATATAGTCATCAAAAGTTGCATTTGGCTTCAGGAAGAAGCCACTCATCAAAGCTATCGTCCCAAAAGTGGCCACACATAAGACTATAGCACTGATATAGCCCCAAGGTGTGCTCAGCTTAGTTAATTCGAACTGGAGATCCATCTCTGACTTGGGTTGCACCACACAAGCCTTGAAGAACAATGAATTGTAAGTAAAAGGAAGTTAACAGCAACAGTAACAATGTTAGTCTCTGATTGCTAGAAAACATTAATTCATAAACATTGTAGGAATATGACTATTTTCAAAAGACATCCATGGAGTGTTTTGGACCCTGGAAAGCACTTGATTATGGTGTAGAAAGAGGGATCAAGTAAGAAACCAACTTCATGAATCTTTACCACTGACTGGATTCAGTGGAAGATCCTAGACCAGTAAAGTAATGCCTTTAGCAATACGGCTCAGACTACTTTGGCAATGTCTTGCCCAGTCTGGTGGTTCATGGTTGGTTGATGCTCATATCCAACCATCAAAATAAAGCTTGGGGCTAGGGTCATGAAATCCAAATATGTCTCTCACAAAGTCGTGGCATGCTTGATTTGCTATAGTTTAGATGAGGTCAAGAGTCAAGATGAACAGAAAATTGCTGAACTAAGCAATTACTTATTTCTAATTAATAGACATCAGTAAATCATTAAGTCAAGCATAGCTCTGGTGTAGACTATAACATTGCTTAAGCGTTCCAAAAAGAAGGCCTAATGAAATCAGTCGTGCACTATTCGTTAAACTCAATTGAAGACCTGCCAGTGCTGAAATTAGCTCATTTATCAATACCTGTTTTGTTATGTCATCGTTCTTTTCCTCCATGAACCACACAACTACCTCCCGCCCTGCTACTTCAGATAGCTTTTTCTCCAGTTTAGGAATGACCTCTTCAATGGGTTTCGTCAAATTCCCAATAAAAATCCCCCCATCACCAAATCTTCGAACATCAGTAGCAAAAAAGGTGTCAAACCCGAAACAGCTCTTTAACTGCCTTGAAAATGTCAACAGAATAAATGCATGTTAGAAAAATCTTGACATGTTTCATAAGAAGCCTCCTAATCGATGATCAAACTTTTCAAGAAATATAGAAGCTGGAAGCTATTATCTCATCTATCGGCTTGCTTTTTTACACCAATAAAAAATTTAAGGTCAATTTGAACTATATAATTTGAGATAATCTAACTGATCAGCACATATATAGTCAGCAGTAGCAACTCCTATTAGCGGTAAGATTTGTTCTAATCACTTCATTAACTTAAAAGTGTTTTATCAATTACAATAACGTTATATACTTATATGGATTGAGGACAGAAATTTGTCCAAACATCAACTTAAACAATCAAATTAAGAACCAAAAGACAGTAACATCACTGAGATCAACAATAAATAAAAAGAATTACCTTATTAAGATCAAGAGCCCTAAAAGCCTCCTCAGCCTTCTCCAACCTCTCTTTTTCCCTAGTCAAACTGTCACGAACCAATCTATTAAACAACCCCACAATTGGGTTATCACTGCTTTCCCTAACAAGTTCCTTAAGCTTTCTATCAGCCCTTTTCTTCTCCAGCTTTATTGCTGCCTCTATGGAAGGATTCCCCATGAACTTCTTGAACTCTTCATCAGTCTTCCAGTCCATCTCTTGTTGTTTCTCTTTATCCTTATCCAATCGATCACTTTCTTTGCTCAATTCCACTTCTGGACTCTCTTTTGTTTCACGTTCGGTCTTGTCAGTGATCACTGAGACTGAAGATGAAGAAGTCTGCTCACTTTCTCCCTCATCTTTAGCAGAGGACATAACTGGCTTCAAATGATTTTCTTTTGTAACAAGAGAGAATGATAGGCTGGTTCTTCGTCCAAATGAGTGTGTGTTTTGGGCAAGGCGGTTCGTGGTTAAAGAACATGAGATGCCGCTGGATGGGTTGCTTTTAATGTTCTTAGTTTTGATAGTGCATGGAGATAGAGGAAAATGCGAAGAGGTGGAAAGAGTTGCCATCGGTGAAGTTGAAGTCCAAGGAATTCATAGTGTGGAAAATTTAAGGATGGGAGCTTTCTGAATGGAGGGAGAAGGGGGAACTATAATAATCTAGAAGGTTGGTGAAGTTTAACAGGTGGATAGGACATTGAAGATGGTGACAGAACTTTGTGACCCCGCAGAAAAATCCATAGCAAGATTTTGTGTGGTCGATGAGTTTCAAATTTGGAACTTTATTTATTTATTTTTTATTTTGTATGGATTACAGTGGTGGCCATTTTAAGGAGAGGAAATCTAGTCTAGCAAGTACTTAATTCTCAAAAAACCTTTAATTAATTTGCTTGCCTGCGGCATCTTGCCAGGCAGCTTACGAGGTTGTTGTGGTTAGGTTGTCGAAGTCCTTTAATGTACGTTTTGATAATGCCATCGAGGTAATTTTTTAAAATACTTTAATAAAAAATATTTTAAATTAATATTTTTATTTTATTTTATGGCATTTCTAATGCCAAGGGCATTTTCAGTGGAATAATAAATGAAAAGTTAAAAGGAAAAGACAATTTATTTTTTGGCTTTTATCCCTTATTTTTCTAACTAAAAGAGGAGAGTTGTATTGAATAGCTAAAATAACATTTTTAAGTTGGATAGCTGTTTCTACATGTTAGTAAAAAAAAGTTAAAAATTTATTTAATATATTTTTATGTAAAAAAAAAGGTTTTGATTAGAGTTATGTTAGTTAATTACTATTAATAAATTGTTGAATCAATATCAAATATATTAAAATATAATTAATTTTTTAAATATTTTTTTCATTGGAGTGCATTTATACAAAAAAAAATGTTACATTTACACTATTTAAAAAGTTACATTACTAATTTGACTCTTTTAAATAACTTTTCCCCTTAAAGATGCTTTAATGTTGAAGTCAAAACAAGAGCTAAAAGTAAAAAAAAAAAAGAAGAAACTATCAATTTGGCTCATCATCCCTTGTTTTAACAACTCAAATGGGATAAACCAAACTAATAGTTAAAATTTTTTATTTTTTTAACTAAAATGTTATTTTTACATATATCTACAAAAATGCAAAATCAAAACCGATTCAACCATTACTTTCCTTTAAAAAATACAAGCAAGAACAAGAAGCTTTCCTTTCCCAAAGTCATGTCTCTTCCTCTTTGTAATAGTTCCTTCTCTTTTCGGTTTTGATTTCAAGAGAGCTAATTTCATTACATTTCACCCACTTAAATCTACCTTACTTTTTATAATAACTCATTTTTTCTTGTTGTTTTGTCTTGATATTGCAAAAAATAAAGAGTTAATTTCACACCATTTGATTCCTTTTTCTGTTAATTTTAAATGAGTATACTTAATTTGTTTTTCAATATTTATTTGGTTTATGTACTCTTGGTTTTGTTGCTGGTTCGATTCAATTGAAGAAAGGATGATAATTGTTTTCAGCTGCTTTTAAATAAATTGTTTAAATTAAAAACAAATAAAGAGTTGGTTTAAAAGCGTGTAAATATTATCTTTAAAGTGTTCATTTGTCCCACACATAAACAACACTTCTAAAATACAACTAGACCTTCTAAACCTTTAAAAGAATAGAAAAAAAAACAAAGGAAAAAATAATTGTTCTATATATATTCACTGTATAGTAACATATTTCTTAGACTTAAAACATTATAATAAAATATTATATCTATTAATATCATGATTATTAATGAAACTATATGATTATTAATGAAACAATTATTTTTTTAAATTAAATGGAATGGTTGCTATTTAATTTTATTACAATAGTCACAAATGTCAAAATTATCTATAAAAATTAAAGGAATAAATTCAAAAAATAAATTAATCTCACTAACATATTAAGTTTTAAATGTTTTCTTTTGATATTATAAATATCGATATAATAGTATTAGAGGGTCCACTAGGATAAGGCATCCACCATAGCTTTCATTTCATTTACTACACAATAGAAACCCAAAGTTATAAATACTTAGGAGGGAGTGTTTCATTCTAATGTAGGATATACATATTTTTCTTTTTTCTTTTTTTATTTACAAACTACACTAACAATCTTTCACTAGTTTGTAATGAATGTCTTTTCACTTGATATAATTATGCTTACAAGAAAGTATTTTGCAATTTAAACCTTCAATTAATATTAGAACTTGAATCATATTAAAGTTATTGGTGTCCGCATATTAAACCAAAACTTTTATTGTAGAATGAAGTACATTACATAAATAATATTATCCAAACTCTTAAAAAGGTTTACAACTATTTAACACCATTGTAACCATATGCTAAAATCTCATTTTCATGAATATTTACAAGAGAAAACCCTAACTCTATCTCTTGTTAAAAACAACTTCACTTCTAGATTCATATAGATGGAATTATACATTTCTCTATCATATTAAACATAAAATTTAAATTCCATTGAGACCCTACGTTCATCCTCCTTTATGTAATAGAACGCATTGAATACTATCAAAATAAAGTTCAAAATTAATCATTAGTGTCTAACAGATATTAAATAGTAACTTGTTATTACCTATTAAACTTAAAGATAAACTTCTTGTTAATTTGAAGTTGGGTTCTTATTACTAGTATCTTTAATAATAGGTTTTAACCTCATTCGACAAGTTGTTTTTCTTACCATGTCTCTAGATATTTTTTTTTTGTGAGCAGATTTGCTAAATTATCCACAGACTTCACATAGATAATAATAATTACCCTATTTGTAATCAATATTCGAATATATCCATATCAAATGTTTATACGTCTTGATTTATCATTATAAGTGTTATTGTAAGCTCAAGATATAATTACTTCATTATCGCAGTATAAAGAAATAAATGATATAGGTTATGACCACAATCTAATATCTAACAATATATTTCTTAGACATCTTGCTTCTTTACATGCAATAACTATATAAATAAATTTTGATTTCAATGTAGAATGTGAGATGCATGTTTGTTTCTTAGATGCTCAAGATATTGTACCTCCTCTAAGTGAAAAAAATCCATCATGATGTGGACCTATTATCACCCGAACTAGTTATCTAACTTGTACCACAATATCCTTTCAACACGATTGCAAAATTAGAATAAAAGAAGCTCAAATCGATCATTCTTTTTAGATAACCAAAGATTCTTGCAACAACATTTCAATAATCTATATTTAACTTGCTTGTATATCTTGATAACTTGTTCATAACAAAAGTTATATGTGATCTTGTATAATACATAAGATACATAAGACTTCCAATGACACTAACATATTCTAGTTGTACTATTGTTTTATCATAATAATCATTTAACTTTATACTATAATCAAATAAGATATCAACCTCTTTTATATTGAGATGATTAAACTTATCAAGTATTTTCTCAATATAACATAACTGATTAAGTGCATAATCACTATTTATTTCTAAACTTTGATATCTAGAATTATATTCACTTTACCAAGATTTTCATTTTAAAGATAGAAGTGAGATACATTTTAGTTTCAATTATTTCAATCATATTGGTGCTAAAGATTAACATGTCATTCATGTAAGACAAAATAATCACACCAAAATCTTTTGTAAATTTGGAATGTATACATTTACCAACACTAGTATAATGAAAACTATTCAACAGAATTGTTTTGTCAAACTTTTCTTGTCATTATTTCAGAACTTGCTTTAAACCATATAAAAACTTTACCAATTTACATACTTTTTCCTCATTTTGAGAAAGTATAAAACCCTTAAGTTGATCCATAAACACTTTATCCTTTAAATTTTCATTTAGGAAAGTTGTCTTAAAGTCCATATAATGAACATATAATTTATAAATTAATGCTAATGCAAATAAAAATCTAATAAATATAATTCTTTTCATTGGAAAATAAGTGTAAAATAATCAACATGCTTGTTTTTTAAGTAAAACCTTTAGCAATTAATCTTGTTTGAAGGTTTGTATTAAATCATCAGTATTATATTTTCTTCTAAACACCCACCTATATCCTATTGGCTTAGAACCTGAAGGTAAATCTACTATGATTCAAGTATTGTTAGACAATATTGAATCTATTTCATTATTTACTGCTTCTTTCTAAAAGGCAACATCCCTAGAAAATATAGTTTCAAGGAATGTTTTTGGATCTTTTTCTACATTTAGAATCATAAGTGTCCTTTTCAATAATTTCTTTTTATAGTTCGTTTTACTAAAATTTTGGCAGAATTATAATTGCTCATCCATACCTCTTCTAGTTTCTTTAATTCTTCATAAATCTTGAACTATAATTTATTGTTGCAGACATGAACTGATGCACTAGAATCCAATATCTAATATGGAGTCTTTACAACACTAGTTGTTATATTTAATTCAATAATCATTCTAATTTGAATGTTTGAAACCATGGCAACCAACTCTTTGATTTCATCCTTTTTCAACCATATTCACTTTGAAATAACCATATTTCTTGTTAAAATTCTTGAATATGCACTCTTTCATCTAGTGCCTTTTATTTCCATAATGTAAATAAACCCTATGTTTGTCATTAGTATTCTATTTCTTCTTGAACTTGTTTTTTTTCTTTTGCACTTTCATATTATTTTGAGTCATTGTTAAATGACACGACTAAAAGACTGATGTCTTCTCCCAAATGCAGGAGTTTCGAAGTAATAAATAACCCGGCAAGACCGGGGTCGAACCACAGGAAGGTTAATTGTACAAATTATAAATAACAATAATATGACAACAATAGCAATAAAAAAGAAGAAGAAGAAGAAGAAGAAGAAGAGAACTTTAAGATGGAATACTAATGTAACGATTAAACAATGATAATAACAAATGTTAAGGTTAGAGGATCTACTAATGGTATGTCAAACAAGTATAGTATAAACTCTTATTATTCAATTGGAAATCACACACAAAGGAGGTTCCAATCAGATTATAGATTGTTAACATGATTACATTAGTCATCTTATTCGATTAATGCTAATACTTGTAAATCTCGTCAAGCATTCATGATTATAACTTAAGTTAACAACAAATCAAGTTCCTTTCATAGCTCAGGTGTCGGTTATACCATATACTATGGGCTATGAAAGTGCCAAGCATTTGTTGTACCAAGTGTTATACAACATAAATCAAGATTAATCATTTAACAAGCAAAGTATTAAAGAGTGAACAAGATAACAAATACAAAACATGTTAGTATCAAACATTAAAGTCCATATTAAGTTTACACTATACTTATTCTTACACCATTAGTGTAACCTTTTCACCTTGACATAACTAACTTAGCTACCTTGACATAATAAACTTAGCTAGACATAATGAAAGAAAGAAAAAAAAAATAAGAACATAAATAAGATAAAAGTTAACTAAGTAAATGAAAGGAAATGAAAGGCATAAACTTGATATTAATGAAAACAAAGCATAAACATTACAAAAAATACAAAGAGAGAAAACAAGAGCATGATCTTGATCTGGAAACCAAGATGCCTAAATGCATGGCAAATGCCTCCTTTTATAGGCCAAAATTGGGAACTATTGATTTGATGACTAATTGATGAGTAGGTGACCAACTCTTGACTTGGTGACAATCTTTATCTTCTCTTGTCTGCCCAAAAAGTCATTCATAACGTCAAAATTGAAAACATGAAAGTTGTAGCAAATTATCTCAGCTTTCTTGTATAAAACATTCAGCTTATTTGAACTTCTAGAACTCCAGATATGGGCCAAATACTGAACAATACTCAGGCTGAAAAACAGATTCGGGCTTCTTTGTTGTTGCTACAATTTGAACTTGAAAATAGCCTTTGTAGATCTTGGGCTCCATATGAAAGTTGTAGGCCTATGTCTTACCTTTCCATCCATATAAAGTAGACCTAAATCTACGATCTATAACTCCAAATATGATCCAATTACCGAACAGTGTTCTGGTTTGGATTGCACCGACATCTCTTTTCTAAGTTTAGCCATCTCTTTGTCCTTGCAATTTAAGTTCTTAAAGTCATTAATCAATCCTTTCATTTATATGATAGACCTGCATTTAAAATGAACATTTACCACAAATTAAAGGTATCTTATATTATTAGATATATTATTATAAAACATGTTTTATTTAAGGAGTTATTGATACTTCAAGTGCAAAATGATGATATAAAACCTTGATAAAAATACAGTTTTAAGTATCAATCATTAAACCAGTTTCAATAATAAAATTCACTTTAAAATTTATTGTTTGGAATTCACGCATACGAGATTGAACCTTAATTTGCAAGTGTGTCAGCTTTAATTAATCTACCAAACTCGTAACTTAGGTTTTAATATCATGATAATCCTATAAAAAGAAAATCAAAATCTATTAGTTATATAGAAACCAAAATGAAACAAATAATAAAGATTAATTCGAAATATTTATTTTAAATATTGAGATAACAATATATTACATTATCTTAATTTTGTGGCTTAGCTTGCCAAACTTACGATCTAGGTTATGGACTCCATTAAATTAAATAATTTTAATTTTAATTTTTTTCCCTAAATATATGATAACAAAAATAGATTTTTTTAAATGAAAGATAAAATTGAAAGAAAAAAAGAGATAACAACATATTGAATTGATCCAGGTTTTGTAGCTTAAAACTGTCAAACCTGTGACCTAAATTATGGACTTTATTAGGTTTGATAATTTTATTTTTTGCTAAATCTATAAAAACAAATGTGGATGTTTTTATTTTTAAAGTTAAATGATGAAATTGGAATTAAAAACAATTTGAAGGAAAAAAAAAAGTCAAATGCACGAGCCTTGGTTGCCTAAAGCATTTGGGCCTGCGGGCCTAAGCCCTTTAACTTTTTTTCTTTATGTAAAGGGCAAACAATCCTTTTTTAAATATAAAAACAAACAAACATCATTTGTTTTACCTTTATTCTTGCCACCATGTGAAAGGCAGACTACATTTCACATGGTGTATTATTATGTAAAATTTATTCTTTTATAAAATAACAATTGACTTAAAGGTCTCTTATAAGATTTATAGTCTTCTTTGAGATTTTAAAACATATATAATGCTATGTTTTTCATCATAGAATGTGCAATGTTGTTGATAAGTTCATTTATAATAGATTTGAGATATACCTGAATGCATTCAAATCTTTTTGTATATGCTTTGATGCATGATATATTTATAGATATTCAAATTATATGATTTATAGCATAACAAATAGGTGTGCTGGATCTCCAAAATGAATGATGATAATATAATTTGCCATTTGAAAAAAAATAACAACCAAGCAAAAAAACATAATGATGAAATGTCATGATAAGAATAAGGAGCACACCAAATAAATAAGAAATAAATGGAAAATTCAATACAATATAGGGTCAATGATAAATAAATTGATGTTGTGGTAATAACATTAAAGTTGAAAATATAATTAGAATGATAGTTTAAAGATAAATCATGCATGACAAATATTGTATTTTCAAGTGGAATGACTAATTGTTATGTTGTTTTTTTAATTGTTTAGCTTGCACACCTAGCCATTTTTTTGCTTTATTTGTCATTTACTCAAATATATATATATATATATATATCACCACAAAACAATGAAAATGCATAGAAGGTGATAATTGCTGAGAAAAAATAAAGAGCTCGTCAAGAGGAGAGGAAGGGATCGAGGTGTTTGGAATGTACTACACTCATGTAAGAAAGTGTTTGTCTACGTTGTTGCATCTGTGTTTTTCTTAAAACATAGATGCAACAACGTTTACGAGTGGTTGAAAAAACTAGAGCTAAAGTTTTTCAATTCTAAGAAAATATTTTTTTAACTATATTTTAACAAGAAAAACCTACAAAATAATCTAAAGACTTGCATAAACCCTTTAATACCCTAAAACAACCAAATAATCAGTCAAAAAATTTAAAAAACCCAAAACCTAAAATTTTTCCCGAGATTATATTTATTTTTCATTCAATTTCAAGGTGAAATAACACCAAAGTTAAAATTTTCTCATTGAATGAAACTTGTAAACACAAATATCAATCTTTTTATGGTTGGAATTAGTTCAATAGAAACTTTCTTCATGTATTGTCAGAATTTAGCCAACCTTTCTATCTTTTCTCCTTAACCAAAGATTGAAAAATAATAGAAATGAAGTTTGTATCAAAATTGAATTTAAATTTTTTTTAGGGATATGAAAGATATCATTAGGAAAGTAGAAAAACAAAAATGAATTTTTTTATGCAAACTTTAAATCCACCACCCATTTTACCCCACCTTAATTCCTGTCTTTTAATTTTATAATTTTTTAATAATTTAACTTAAATGCCTTAAATTTTGTATTGAAAGGGTGGAACTGAAATACAAAAGAATAAAAACAAAACACTAAATACATATTTAGCCCACAATTCATTATGTGTGTCTTTACTATGAAGGTGTTATAGGAAAAACATCATATGATTTAGTATTTCTTATAATAATCAAGAGCTTGGATTTGGTTATCATATTTGTTTCGATGATGTTGGTTTTAGGCCCTTACCGATGAGATCAACTTTAATTATATAATGGATAACCATTGAAGGAAATATGAAATAATAATAATATAGGTAATAAACATGAGTTAGATTATAAACAATATTTAAAAAATTAGGTTGGAAATGTAACAACCCGGCTTTTCAAGCCTAAAACAATGGTAAAAAAATTTTATATATGTATTTGACACACATCGTGTTGGTAGTTGGCAAACTCGTTCCCTCACATCATCAAGATACAATCCATATACCAACAACAATCAACATTTTCATTTAAAAATAAATCTTACATAAACACATATTATTATATTTGCATGATTAAATGTTCACATTAAAATATACATACATAAAACATGAGTTTGCCTTCCTATCTTACTAATAGTCATCAAGAATTTAAACACAAAGGATCTAATAATAGTTATACATTCGGTACATTGATTCATACAAAATACATCGTGATTTATAATGCAATTACATGATTCCTTGCAAAAGTAGGTTCCCGTGTATTGGGTTTTTTAGGCACCATATTGGTGTGACGTCCCTGCTATAGTACAAAACATTTATAAGAATGCAATTACTTAATAATAATAATGATAATAAACAGTTTGGCAATTCAATGAAGCATTAACATTATCCCATGTTTGAAGTATGACATTTGTAGTTCCTTTATGTACTTAGTATGAACAAATTGTAGTACATATAAATACACCAATTCTTGCAATAAGCTATAATCTTAATTCTGGTTGTCCTCTTAAGGCATCATTTGGCGAGGTTAATCGTTCACTCACCCCAACCATCCACTTCGGATGCCATCAGCCAAAACTAATCAACTCTTTGTCCTGGTCATCCATTCGGATGCCATTAGCTGAAGCTAACCAACCCATTATCCCGGTCATCCATTCGGATGCCATTAGCTGAAGCTAATCAACTATTTGTTCTGGTTATCCATTCGGATGCCATTAACTGAAGCTAATGACATTTACTCATTTGGCAGTCTGATATTTGTAGTAACATAATATGATAACATTTATGATAAAATATTTCATAATTCAACATTATGAAAAAGAAAGGTAAAAGTCACCTGTTTGCTCAAATTGCAGGTTGTCCTTATCCTAACGATAATCCAATTTCGGTCGTGCCACTTATGATATCATTGGTCACAAATCAATACATTTGTATTTTTTTCAATCACATTAATCACCATATTTATTTCAAGAGTTCATATGTTCACATTCAAATGTTTCACATTTTACACCATCATACAATGAATTTGTCACAAACATTCGAGTCATTTCTACCCGGGAGGCCTATTATAGAAGTCAGCAACAAAATTGATTCGTAGTCGGCCACACGATTTGACAGTGAAAACTGATTCGTTATGGCCATACAATTTGACAGCAAAAATTGGTTCGCTGTAAGATGGATAATTCAGTAGTTAAAACTGTTTCGCTGCAGGCACCTCAATTTCGACAGCAAATCATAATTTCGTTGCAAACGATACTACTTCGGTAGTGAATCACAATTTCATTACAGATAACAACACTTTAGTAGCGAATCATAAATTCGTTGCAACACACACTTTTAACAGCGAATGCTAATTCGCTGCAAACAACTTAGTTTTGGCAGTGAATTACAATTTCGCTGTAAATCACGTATTTCAGCAGCAAATGCTAATTCGCTGCAGACAACACAACTTTTATAATGAATGCCAATTCATTGAACACAATTCAATTTCAGCAACGAATGTTAATTCATTGTACATAACTCAATTTTGACATCAGATCACAAATTTGCTACAGGAAACTCACTTTCAATAGTGAATCATGAATTCACTATAGAACACACTTTCTTCAGTTAATGTTAATTCGCTGTAGAACACACTTTCTTCAACAAATATTAATTTGCTGCAGACAACTCAATTTCAACATTTAATAATAAATTCGTTGCTAAACACACATCTTCAACAATAAGGCAACTTAATTTCAGCAGCGAATCATAACTTCGCTGCATATCACACTTTTGACAGTGAATGCTAATTCACTGCAAACACCTCAATTTCAGCAGCAAATTACAAATTCGCTACAGAACACACATCTTCGACAATGAATGCTAAGTTGCTTCTGACAACTCAATTTCAGAACGAATCACAAATTTAAAGTAAAATACACATCTTCGGCAACGAATGTTAATTCGTTGCATACAACTCAATTTTAGTAGCGAATCACAAATTCATTTAAGCTAAATCAATTTCAATAGCGAATCACAAATTCGCAGCAGAACACATTTTTTACAACGAATGCTAATTCGTTGTAGGCAACTAATTTCAATAGCGAATCACAAATTCACTACAGAACACACATCTTCAACAACAAATGTAAATTCGCTGTAGACAACTCAATTTCTGCAAGCAAATCATAAATTTACTACATAATACACACATGCATTTTCAATTCCAGCACATAATATATCATCAAATCACAACAGAGTTATATGGTTTTAACATGAACACACCCATGCATTCTCAATTCCAACACATATCTGCCATCAAATCCCAGCAGAGTCATGTGATTTTAACATGAACACACCCATGCATTCTAAATTCCAACACATATCTGCCATCAAATCCCAGCAGAGTCATGTGATTTTAACATGAACACACCCATGCATTCTAAATTCCAACACATATCTGCCATCAAATCCCAGCAGAGTCATGTGATTTTAACATGAACACACACATGCATTCTCAATTCCAGCACATATATGTCATCAAATCTCAGTAGAGTCACATGATTTTAACATGAACACATACATACATCTTTTTACACAATGCATTCTGGCCAGCCCTATTGCTATGGTTTGCCTTCAACCAAGTTTTATTTTTTCCATTTTATTCATTATCCTTAGTTAGCTGTTTTAGTAAGTGGCCTAATTTCATCCTTGTTGCTTGTTCTCTTAGTTATTTTCAATTTCCTTTATAATTAACCTAGAGGGTTTAGGTTAATTTTTTTTAGGGTTCCTTCATCATTTTTAGTTATGGGTTTGAAGAACAAGGAGGTAAAAGGAGACTACATGACCCTAATTTTCAAATTAAGTAGGTTTGGATAGTTTGGTAGTATTTTCCCTCTCCTTTTCTCCCATTTTCCCCTTTCTTCTTCCTCTTTTGGTTCTTTTTTTTGGTTAGTTTCCTCCCACCCATTCTAGCCCCCTTTCCTTCCCCCTAAATAGCTACTCAGCCTTTATTCACGATCTCAACTCTCTCTCATATGTTCAAGAGGTATTCTTTACTGGTTTTGGTTTGAATTTTCATTGGGAAGGAGGAAAAAAGAGACATACAATTGAACATGCAGTTGCTATAGGTAGACTTCGGGAAGAGGAAGGGTAACCTTCTCTCTCTTATTGCATTTATACTTCACATAAATTGAGGTAGGGTGTTTGAGGTTGGTTTAAAGGTGTTCTTATCCGTATTTTGGTCTATTTAAAATTGGTTTTACCCCTCCCTCTTAGCTTCTTAAGACGATTTAATTGTTTTCCTTACCTTCAATTATGATGAGTTGTTGCCGATTCAGAAATCAACAATGACGATAAGGCTGTTTAGACCTTATTTTTTAGGTGTTTATAGAAAAACTATTCATATAAATAGTGAATTGTTTTTTATTAAGTTTTTTCATTTTTTATTTAATAATTATAATATAATGTTTTTTAAAATTTACGATGGAAAAACTATGAAGTAATGTTTTGAATTATGAACATGCGAAGCAATGTAATAATAAAAATATACTAAAAATGATGAAAATACAGCATATGAAAAAAAGAGATTTATAATAGATTATAATTGTTACACACAATGTTTTATTTTTCTTTATTTATTTTATTTGTTATTTGATTTTTTAATTCATAGTTTAATAATTTTATATTAAGTTGACTTAAGATTGAGATTGATGTTTTGTTTTGATTAACTAGATATAGAGTTTTTGCCATGTTAATAATAGATTTTAACATTGAGTTAATAATCAATTTGGCAAAACTAAACTAAATTCTATTTATTTAGATTAATTAAAACTTTAGAGATCCACTATTAAATTAAAATAAATATTTAAAATTTATTTTCTTTAAAAAATAACATTCTTATCTCATAACTCAATCTTTAATTTAAATTAACAAATCTACTATTATTTATTAACATATATAATTATTAATTTATCTTATTAAATTTACATATAAAATTTTCAATTTGTATAAAAGAAAGAAAGAAGATTTGTCATATACATACGTACATGATTTTTCTTAATTGCTTGTGCATTTTGAAAAGAAATATTATATTAAAACTAAATTAATCTTTCTTAATAATTTTTTTTTTTTACCAATGAAATCCAATCAGATTCTTCTTTCATCAAATGTGTCCAAAGGTGTATTGGAAGATAGGGAAGAAATTATTTTTTAAATATATTAAAATATATATTTTTTATTTTTTTAAAATATATTTTTATATTAATATATCAAAATAATTTTAAATTAAAAATATAATTGTACGCAGGACCAGACTAAAATTTCCTAAATATTTTTTCCATCGGATATCCGACATTTTCATCTTTTTTTTTTGTTGTTGTTTTGTTTGTTTCTACTTATTTACTTTCCAAACCAAACCAAATCATTACAAAACCAAACCCCCGTGCGTGCCTCCTCACTTTCTATCTCTGCACCGGAAAAAACACATGGTTAAACCCTTCTCACATCTCTTTAAATTGAAAACGCTAAACTTCTGCCCCTTTTCATGCACTTAAACCCTGATTTTAACGACGCCAAAATTTATTCTTTATTTTGTTGGTATGTCTTCACTCTTCACAGCTTAAACTTGAATTGATTGCTAGTTTTGAATTCTTGAAAGAACAATAAAACTAGGGTTATTTATGATTCTTTGTTGTTTAGGAGTTGTATCACTCTCTGATTAATTAGAATTCGAGTTGTGGGTTCATGTGATTGTAGTGAATCTTGTTTATATGTTTTTTAAGGTTATGAATGCC
>NW_011499883.1:624432-669332 GCF_000495115.2 Populus euphratica
AATGCCGAGGGTTGGTGAATTAAATGTTTGGACTTTTTTTAAAAGTAAAAGTTGGAGGTTTAAGAATCCTATTTGGAGGATTTCAGGAAGATCTAGTTCGTTTAATTTTGATAAGTGGCATTGGCGAAGTAGTTTTTCTTTTTTGGAATTTTTCTTCTTCTGTATTTGGCTATGAATTTTGATAAGCAGCAATAGAACTCGAGGAAATGGCAACAAAGGAATGATAATTTTGTAGGAAATTATTTTATTTAAGCCCACAAGTTAGTTGCTTTGAGAAAGTGAGAAAAGAATGCTGTGATGAGTAAGACTTTTTTGATGCACCTCAATGGAGTTTGTAGGTAAGTTCTGCTGCTTATGTTTTGAGATTTTAAGGGTAAAGGTATTGAATCGTGACGTCTTTAAGAATGGGATCATCACATTACTATTTAAGGCATAGTCATTTTAAAATTTAGATAAAGGATATTGTTGGTCAGTCGATTGATGGCAATTAAGCTCCCAAATTTGCACATTTGATGCGAGGAACAATTCAAATGATATTGAGGTTGATCTTAAGATTTAATTACAAGTGTGTGCTTTCCGTTTCTGGAAATGCTGTTGCTATATTAGTTTAATATGTTACTGCATCAATTAACTAATGCAGCATAAAGCTGTTGGTTACTGCATTTACATTCTCACACGTGGTTATTTTTTAGATGTTTACTACATTTGAGAATTTGGAACTTGCAGGTATCTGTTTATAATTTTAAGGAATACCCCAATCGGAATTTCATGGTTTTATTGTCCTCCTAGCAAGATTCATTTTTTTCAAGTAAACATGTTTGTCTTTCCTATCACGATAATTGTTTCATGGATTGCTTTATTTGTCTTTATACCGGTCAAGTAACACCTTTTGGTTTCTAGAAACACATGAGATGGAGGGAAACTTGGGCTGGAACAATTTTTTTCATGACACTGATTTGATTACTTCTATGTTTGTAACTTGATTTTTGATTCTTTTGTTTATCTTTCAAAAATCATTTAATTATGGCGTTGGTTGCCAAGTGATGTTTTTTTACCTCCTATGTCATTACATAGATATTTGACTCTTCTGTTAAGGGTGAGTTGTTTTCTGAAAATATAATGAATTTCCCAATAATGCATTCCATTAATGTGAAGCTTAGAAAAAATTGACTGGGTAGATGATTTCCAGAGGGTATACAGGGAACTGATGTAATTCAAATAGTCCATTATAAACACATCAGAGCTCCTCAACTTTTCTACTGTACCTTGCAAAAAAACTATTGAATGGGAAGTACCCTGACATTCCACAAATATCATACTGATGCTCCCCTTGCTTTAAATTTCCTACTTAGATCATCTTTCATGAACATGTAGAGGCGACCCTCCATGGTCTGAATGCATGTTTGCTTGTAGCCTCTCCAGGTTAATGTATCAGCCTAAACAATAAAACAATAAAGCTCTAGGAAGAAATAGAAGGCAAGCAATGCTAAGTTTAACGATGTAGGTCTTCAAGAGGTTTAATTGATTTTTTTTCATCTGAATAACCTAGTCAGTTTCATTTTATTAATAGGCATTGTAGAATGGGGTGCTTGGCTCATCGAAACTGGAAAAAATATACTGTCAAGTTATGAGGAAAAAGCTCAGCTTTTATTTGTGATTCCTTGATTTTCATCTTATTCAGTTTCCTGAAAATAAGCCAAAATTTTCTGTCCAGATGTGGAAAACAGTTGATTTAAATGGAAAATGCTTCTTCATGTCTAAATTATATGGACGAGATATTATTTTGTATTTTTCTTGACAGCCTACATTGTATGCCACAAGCACAAGTTCAATATCTGCTGTCTTCCTTTCCATGACTAGATGTTTTTCGACTTGCTATTTTGTAGTAGTAGTTCATCTGTTTGAATATAATTATTTTTTGTTCTACCTACCATCAGAAAATCAACTGTGTTTCTATCAATGTTATTGAACTTGTTTGATCTTTCCACATGTGCTTCTTGATATATTATATACTGTGGTTTCTCTTGTTGCCATAGTGGAAAATACTTATGTGATGGTAATTTTTGCTGGTTTAGTCATTGTCCAATACACGCTGCATCCATAAATGGCCAACAACCCTCAATTCTCTGGAATGCAGGTAATGTTCAATATATATATATATATATATATATATAAATATGTGTACTTTTCATTCCTTACGGGTACTCAAATCTTGGCTACTTGCTACTTTTTGGGCATTCATACAGCAAGAGACCTTGAATTTTTTAGCATGCCTCCATATTCTTTTTTTATTTGATGTTATGGATTTTTTACCACTGTTTTCCAATCTGTGTTTGATACACCAAAAGCATTCTCTTAACTAGTTAAGTATTTTAGAAAATAATATATGCCATGTCATAATTCAGACTTTTCATTGCATATCAATTTATCTTGGATAGTTAAAAAGACACAGAGAAAAGAAATGTAAGATGACAGTAATGTTTAGCATGTTGAATCTTAAAAAGTAATGTTGAAATTTAAATGTCTTAGTGCAGCCACTCTCTTGTTTGAGATGGTGCTGTCCATGCTCAGATTTTTTTTTTTATTTAATTTCTTTTTCCTAGACCCATTGTTGAAGAAATAAGCATCCAACAATTGTACAGGAGTTTTTTTGCACAGCATCTCAAGGTTGATATGTTTAATGGTCATGCCAAGGTTTTGTTTATGTTTTGCATGGAGGTTTACATCACTTTCTCAAATGTTCTTTTAAAATTCCTGATGGCTAATGGTTGATATTTCACGTGTTGTAATTAATGCTATTATATAAAGTGTTTTGACTTATTTATGTTTCAAAAAAGTAAGTATTCAGGACCCACAGTTCTACTTTATGTGTTTGGACATGGCACTTATTGTTATTTTTTTTTTATTCGACATGTCGTCACATAGGATTAACTTGAAAGACCCCACCCCATTCCTAGCTTCAGAATCATCTTGTTGCCCATGCAATAAAGATTTTGCTGCACTTACCTTCCATATGCTAAAACGTTAGAGAAATCTATGTTGTGCTAAAGAATTGTAACAAAATTACATGTTATGGTATAAAATTAAATGGTAATGATTTTGTTCTTATCTAATGAAATTATTTCTTTCATACGAAAGAAAAAAAAGGGTTGGTGGATACTAGATAAGCAATAATTTCCTAATTCCTTCTCTCTATTACATCCATTGTATAGATATGTTCAAGGTTCTGTATCATGTAGTTCGTTCCATTTTCCTTGAAGCTTGTGGCTATATTTATTAGAAGACAAAAAAAGAAAACTCTTGAATTTGCCACTTGTTATTAAAAATTTGCTGGCAATTTCCCTTTATCTTTTCCTAATAGTGGTTTTTTTTTTTAATTATTTAAAAGCCTCTCCAGCCTCCTCTGGTTGGCCCCATGGATCATCCTCAAAATTTTGCTCCGCCACCACCAATGCCCATTCAAGTAATGTTTCTGACCTGAAATAATTTACAGATCACTTGTTCCAATTACTTCAAATAGAACTGGAGAAATCTTTTTCAATCAATTGTTGCTGCAGTTCCGACCGGTTGGTCCAGTGCAGCCATCACAGCAATTCATTCCTGTGAGTTCTCCACACTTTCAGCCTGTAGGCCGAGGTGTCACAGTGATGAATCCAGGATTGCCTCCCCAACCCCCACAACCCCCACAACCTCAATTTCCTCACCCAATGCAACAGTTACCAGCTAGACCTAACCAGCCAGGCCTTGGTCCACCACCACCTCAGGCAATTCCATTACCAAATGCTCAGCCAAACAGGCATGTCATGTCTGGATCTCCACTGCCTCCGCCTAGTGTTCAAACTCCAAACAGCTACATGCCTGGTTTAGGTGGCCCAGGAGTGCCTCTATCTTCATCGTATACTGTAAGATACTGGGAAGTTCCTCATAATTGATTTTTATGAGTTTGATTGATATCTCAAGTATTTAATATATTGAATCTGATTTTTGCAGTTTGCACCGTCTTCATATGGTCAACCACCTGTACCGTTTAATGCTGTAACTCAATTTCAGCCCATGCCTCAAATGCATGCGCAGCCTATTCCCACTGGAGGACGCCCTGCATCATCCATGAACCAGAACATTGCACCAGTTACACCTATACAGCGCGGTGGCGAACAATCTTCAGTTACCACTACTAATGTTCTGGTTGGAAGAACCCTCTCATTTTCGTCTCTTTTTTATGTTGTTGCTCTACATTACCTTTTCTCCTTTGCAATCTCAACAGTTCTTTATGTGTCTTATCTTGGTGCCGCATAAATTTCCAGGCAACAAGTATCCAGCCTAAGCCGACTGAAGAAGCCTCGACAGAGTGGAAAGAACATACATCTGCTAATGGAAGGAGGTATGTGGTTCCTAGTGGTGCTGGTGATTGTAGGTGCATAATACAACACTGTCAGATTAGTTTATTGGGTTTTATTTATTTTTGGTATAAGTGGGCAGTGAGTGGTCTACCCCGACTTGAATCACTTCTTGTGATAATGCATTGCTGTTAACAATTCATTTTGATGTTGTTTTTACTTTTTTGTTTATTTTAGTACTCTTTTTTCCTGATATCCAGATTTTATTACAATAAGAGGACAAGGCAATCTAGTTGGGAGAAGCCTTATGAGTTGCTGACGCCAATTGAGGTGATTTTGAGTTGCTGCTGTTGTTTAGCCTCTTGAATTATTCATAAGTTGTAGCTATATGGCTTAAAATTTTTGTGGAATTGTGTGTTTATGCATCACTTCATGTCAGCACAATTTGCTTGGGCTTTAATATGACAGTTACTTGTTATATTTCTTCCCCAATTGCAAGCTGATCACTTGTTACATTTTATACAAGTTTGGTAAATGAAACCTGCCTCTCTAGCTCACCATTAAGGTTGGGGTTTTTTCCTCTCAATCCAGCAACCATTACTTTTGACTTGTTGTATCTGATGTTTTGTTTTATAAAATTGGTAAACTTGGTCCAAAAAGATATGGTCCCATGAATTGACAATTGCTAATAGTGTTTTGAACATTCTGACCATCACACAGCCTGATCTTTTTAGTAATCGGAGGAAACTTTGCTGCTGCTTCTCCTGTTTCTTTTCTTCTTCCGTCTTCACCATTTATTTATAATTTTTTTTGCTCGACACAATCATTTGTCTAGACATTTGAAAGAAAAAGGTAAGGTACTTCCTTTATCTTTTGTCCAAAATGTTTTTCAAGTAAATCTCTCTCTCTCTCTCTCTCTCTCTCGCCCTACTTGCTTGCCCAGTTTCTCTTTTTGATCATTTGGATTATGCTTGCAAAATGACTTTACTTTTTGAATGCTTTTCTGGTACTAATTAGCAATGCCCGATACTTAGGCTATCAGTATATCACATGGTTGAGTATGATGTTTTTGTGTAGCTCAGTAGCTCAGTAAATATCCTTTGGAAAAATTGTAAGTTTAACGTGCTTTTGATATATTTGAAGATGCTTATATACTCTTCCATAATTCCCCATTATTTCTAGTCCAATATCCACACATGTGCTTTCAAGGTATTCATTTGATAAGTATTTCCATGGTATCATAAAAGTTTTTCCTTGTTATCTGTTCTCATTAGGCTGAATGGTATATGAACTCCCTTTTGATTGTTGTTATATTAAAAAATACCTTGTTATGACTCCCATAGCTTTAAAGCTGCTGACAGGTACGGGCTGTGCTACTCTATGAGAGGTAGGATATGCTGTGGGTCTTTGCTGCTTGCACTACCTTCTTTATAGCTTGAATGGTAGTAATTCCTGTCATTTGTGTTGCTTACCGATTGTTATGGATTTATTTGAGTGAAGCTGCTGTGTTACTTGGTTAGTATGCACTAACAAGAAAACTTCTTGACATGTTTGACCATAAGAAAAACATCCTTACAAGGCCTTAAATGTCTGCCTGATATCCTGAACTCCCATACTAGGCCTTAAATGTCTTTTTTTACCCTGTGCCTCTAGAAAGAATTCATTATTCCTCTAATTTTGTGAAACCAATTGCAAAAGAAGGAAACACAGATTGTTTTTTATTAGATTACTTGAACATGGATGCTTTTTATGATGTTTCTTAGACTTCTTGGAATGGATGATGCTGTTGGTTTCCTTTTTTTATTCCTTTTTGGTTTTTGCATGTGTTCATTATTCATGAAAGAAGCATGTTGGTGAAGTGAATATAGCTTAGTGAAAACAAAGCATTTTGTGGAATAATGAGAAAGTGAGAGGTACTTGAAGTGGGATTGAAGCTTGGGTATCACTGAAAGCACATATCCCCCTCCATGCTGTTCCATCCTTTATTTTGGGAAGAGGGTTTTAAGCATTTTATTGTTATCGAATTCTGTATAAGAATTATCGAATTCTGTAAATGCTTTCTGAATAGATCAAAGCAAAATTAAATTTTCTCTGGGACTAAGCTTTCTTATTCATAAGTATTCTTATTTGAGTACTTATCAGATGGTGTTTCTTTTATTCATTGATTTATTTATTTTACCAATATAGAGGGCAGATGCATCGACTGACTGGAAGGAGTTTAAGAGTCCTGATGGACGAAAGTGTGTAATTTAATCTACTTTTCTTGAAGCTATTTATTCATAATCTTTATATGGAGATTCTCTTTTCAGTGAAGCGAGTAAGCAACTAACCTATTTTTATGTTTTGGGTGCTGTTCTGTCCATGAATCCTCTAGATATTACTACAATAAAGTTACCAAGCAGTCAAAATGGGAAATCCCAGAAGAATTGAAGGTTTCTCCTGCACCAACCTCTTTTCTTTTCTTTTTCATTTTAAATTTTATCTTTTCTTAAAAGAAAAACTTGAATATTTATCCCACTATTGTTTTAAATACTTGCTTCCAGTTGGCCCGTGCACGAGTAGAAAATACATCTACCATGGAAAAACAATCAGAAGTCTTTACAAACTCTCATGCCTCTACTTCTGTTCCTCCATCTGCGGATAAGACACCATCAATTGCAGATGCTTCTACAGCTCAAGGGGCACCATCGAGTCCAGTTCTTGTTATACCTGTTGCTGCTGCTGGTAATTCACAGTTGCAGTTAGCTTCTGAATCATCGACCTTACCTGTCATGTCATCTTCCGTGATGACCAATGCAGATGAAGTTCAGACAATTGAGATTCCTGTTGCTGATGTTCCAAAAATTGCTGAAGTCACTGCCACAGCGGTGAACACCATAACTGCACCAATGTATTGTATTCTTTACCTATTTCATAAGAAACAGAGTAGAACTTATCTTAGGTGCACTTATTTGTTACATTGTTTTAGGAACAACTTTTCAGATCAAGATAAACCTAGTTCAGCAGATGAAGCTCCTGCACAAGACAAAGAGGTAGTTGTCACCATTAAGATTACCAGTCTGGAAACATACTCGACTTGCTTTACTAGCAACTTGATGTGGTTTATGCCTTTCAGGAAGCTGAAAAGGAGGTGGTCATAGATGAAAAGGTTAACAATGTTCCGTTGGAAGAGAAAGCAGTTAATAATGAGCCCTTACTTTATGCTGATAAGCTGGTGTGTATTTTATAGACTCAAGTTTTTCTTATTGTGCCTTCTCTGTTATTAACATTTTTGACTGTAAATTTATCCTTCCCTCCTTCTAGGAAGCAAAAAATTTATTTAAAGCACTTCTGGAGTCTGCAAATGTTGGGTCTGAATGGACATGGGACCAGGTAATTCAACACATTGCATGTGATTCTCTGTCTCCTGCATTTGGAAGTTCCTGACTTTGCTGCTGATTATATCAGGCCATGAGAGTAATAATTAATGATAAAAGATATGGTGCATTAAAAACACTTGGAGAGAGAAAGCAAGCATTTAATGAGGTAAATACTTACAGTTGGTGTTCTTTAAGTTTTAACCCAACATTTTATTCTTCCTAAAAAAAATTGCAATTCAATACCTTGTTTGATGCTTTCTGGAACCAGTGTCTAGCTTTTTATCAAGCTCGCATTAAAAATGTTTTATCATGATGCTAACTTTTTGTTTCAGTTCTTGGGTCAAAAGAGAAAACAGGAAGCTGAGGAAAGGAGGACTAAACAGAAAAAAGCACGGGAAGAATTCAAGAACATGCTAGAAGTAAGTTTTTTGAATTCTTTCTTCATTTATGTCTGTAAAGATGGTTTTTCTAGAAGAGTTTGCTTTTCTTTTGTTTTGACATGAATCCTTTGCAGGAGTCCAAAGAGCTGACAGCATCAATTAGATTGAGGTTTGCATTTTCTGATGCCATTTAAATTGTTCTTTCTAATTCATTTGCCACTTGCCGCTTATAGAATGGTTGTTTTCTTAATAATTACTCTTTTGTACTTGAATGCTTGAAATATTGCTTAGCAAAGCAGTGACTTTGTTTGAAAACGATGAGCGGTTTAAAGCTGTTGAAAGGGAAAGTTTAAAGCTGTTGAACGGGAAAGAGACCGTAGGGATCTGATTGAAACCTACTTGCAGGAACTTGAAGAAAAGGTATATTTTGCTAGCTTCATTTTTATATCATCTATTTATAACATCCATCCTAATAATTTAGTACCCTATTAGTAATATACATTTGTTGATGCTGTGTGATTCACTGTCAAATCATCTGAGATGGCTTTACATGAGCAACAAGAGCAATAGAATCTAGAGGACATGACCTGATGTCCAGGGAGATATGTCACTGTATTATTGTTACCCAGTGGCAAATACATGTAGACAATGCTCATATATATGCACTTTGGAGTTTGTTATTATATAAATATTATGGTCACTGTAGCCTTTATATTCTGCTGCATACTTGTTCCTGTTTGAAGTCTAGCAACTGACGGTAGCAATATATGAAGTTGTGATTTGAAACTTTAACTGGAATTTTGACTAGGAACGAGCAAAGGCACAGGAGGAGCGCAAGAGGAACATTATGGAATATAGGCAGTTTCTGGAATCATGTGAATTCATTAAGGCACTCTTTTCGCGAAGCTGATTTCAGTTTTTCAGGTTTCCTTTGGCAATGCAACTTCTTACTTATCCATCATTTTCCCTCTGTAGGCAAGCACCCAGTGGCGAAAAGTACAAGATCGGTTAGAAGCTGATGAAAGATGTTCACGTCTTGAAAAAATTGATCGCATAGAAATTTTTCAGGTACTAATCATCATTTAGAAGTAACATTTCTATGAGTATTGGGAGCTAATTTTACAACGGTGTGTCAGGATTATTTACATGATTTGGAGAAGGAAGAAGAGGAGCAAAGGAAGATACATAAGGTGCTATTATCTGTTAGCCTTTGTGATGAAAAAGTATTTTGATTTGTTTTATATGATATTCTTATCCCCATATTGATGAAAATAGGAAGAACTGAGAAAGGCAGAGCGTAAAAATCGTGATGAGTTCCGCAAGCTACTTGAAGAACATGTTGCTGCAGGCACTCTTACTGCCAAAACTAATTGGCGTGACTATCACCTGAAGGTTATTAACCTACCTTGATTTTGTTTTGATAAGCATCTCTGTGTGGGCGCTTGCGCGTGCATGTCCCATTTTATTATTGGGAATTGTATATTTGGTTTTGTTAAGAGCTGTTTGTTTCATGTTGGGGGATGCATTTTCATATTTTTACTTTAATTTGTCATTCAGGTTAAAGATTTACCTGCATATGTGGCTGTTGCTTCAAACAACTCAGGTTCAACTCCAAAAGATTTGTTTGAAGATGTCGCTGAGGAGCTACAGAAACAGGTAATTATACCATGTGTTTAGGTATCTTGATAATTGGCTTTTTCATCAAGGAAAGCATGTTGACTTCAGCAAAATATGCATGTTGAATTGAGCAAAATATACTTTTATGAACTTTACATTTTGTGGGAACTTGTTTTATTTTGTTTTATTCTTGATGTTTCAGCATTTTCTTTGTTATACCTGCTTTAGTTGTCTTCAGAATTAACTCTGATCTCCACAAATGTGGTTTATTAGTTTATATAGCCAATTAGTTTTTTGAAACTAAATAGTTTAGTATTGAGATATTTTTCCTTCAATGAAGTTGAGCCCATGGAATTTGGGTTTAAATGTAAGAGACAAGCAGCAACTTCTCTGCAGTGAAAACCCGGAATGTCTAGCTACCTGTTTTACATGATTACTATACTGTTTATGGGAAGGTCACAAATTGATTTAAATCTTGACATTTTTGGTTGGAAAATTGATACTCTTTGATTTAATGTTCCGGTGCTCACAAATTTGCATTCCTGTTTGTTTTTACAGTATCATGAGGACAAAACTCGGATAAAGGATGTTGTAAAGTTGAAAAAGGTATAACCTGGAAATGTCATCTTCTTTTTCACTTATCCTGTTCTCTTAGATGTCTAATGTACTTTTAACTTTCAGGTTCCTTTGGCATCAACCTGGACACTTGAAGATTTGAAGGTTGCTATTGTCGAGGATGTTGGCTCTCCACATATATCAGATGTGAACCTAAAGGTGCTGTATGTTCTCATAATAGTTAATGCTTGTTTCTTAGGGTGACTTGGCATGCTTATCTTTTACAAGGTCATTTTCTCCATGTTTCAGTGGATTACATGTTCCTTTTGAGTTTCTTCTATTATTTGTAATCGGAATTTCTGGCATCTGATCGAAAAGACAAAAAAACAAAGAAGGAAAGAAAAAGAAAAAGAAAAGGAAAAAAAGGTAAGGAAAGGAAAAGGAAAGAAATTGTTAGAAATTAGAATTTTCGCTGGGTTGTGTATTGTCCTTGTTTGATGTCACCAGACTGTGCTTGGCAATTGTTTGAATGTGATCAATTGGAGCAACAATGAGTGTCATTTCCAAAGACATTGCTCAAAATGTGGTACTGCCCCAATTAGAAGGTGAATGATAACTAGATCTGGAAATTGCGAACTACACTATGGTGTACCTGGTTATATATTTAAGGGATTATTTTTTTTCTTACTTGCTTATTGTGGTTTTTTTTTGGGTGGGGGGGCTAGCTAGGCATGCTTATAGTCATTCATCCACGTGCTAAAATGATCTGATGCTTGATTTACCTCTTTGCAGATGGTATTTGATGAATTGCTGGAAAGAGCCAGGGAAAAAGAGGAGAAAGAAGCCAGGAAGCGTAAGCGTCTTGAGGATGATTTTCTCATTCTACTACAGTCTATCAAGGTTTGTATCGCACTCTCAATTAACTTTCTTTGTATTGGATGGTTACTTGAGGGCATTTTCATTCCATCATCCATCTGATCCTCTCTGCTTTGTTGCAGGATATAACTGCATCTTCTAAGTGGGAGAGCTGCAAGGAAATCTTTGATGGTAGCCGAGAATACAGGTATTACTTGTCAAATTGATAATAAGTAGAGTCTATGATATATGCATCTGCAATGATTTTAATTGCTTACAAACATGTCAAGAAATCCACCCTCCCTCCTGAAACATAATTTTTCTTTTGGGATTTGCTAGGATATACTTTTTTTTTTAATTTATGGATTCACTTCAACTTTTTGTGTTTTATAAGTCACAATCATTGATTTCCATGCTATATCTTATCTTTGGTCCTGTATGTATTATTTGTGAACACGTGGCACATCAACATGGAGAAATGTCCATTATCTGAGCTTTTGCTTTATTCATAATATCATTTTGCTTGATGCTGTCTTATAGTTCCATTGGTGAAGAAGGCTTCTGTAGAGAGATATTTGAGGAATATGTATCTCAACTGAAAGATCAGGAGAAAGAGAATGAGTGGAAACGAAAGGAGGAAAAGGTATGAAACAGTTTCAAGTGCCTCTAGCAATGTTCAAAACTTGAAATGTTTTTATTTTTCCTTTTGATATTTTTTTATGGAAATATATAAAATAGAAGTCTGTGCAGAGTACTGCCGTGATCTTATGACTTCTTAGCTTGTAGATGGTATGAACATTTTGCAATTTGTGAACATAGAATTATGATACTGATGTTTCTCTAGAATTATATGTCAGATTATGATCACTGTGATTGGATAATGTTTTTGCTCACTTGTTTGTGTTTTGCTCTGCTGACACTGTTAGTTTTTGTGAAAGAGCAAACTAGGTTCTGAACTCTGTGGCAAGCTTTGTTCCTTGTGGTATTAGGGTTAGAGAGTTGGCTGCTATAGTTTGATCATATAGAAGGTTAGTGACTGCACAATCAAGAAGTTTTATATGTTTCAGTTTCACAGAGTTGCCTAGAGAATTGAAGTCAAAGTAGTTGAAATTGGTTTGGGAATTTAGAATTTGGATATGATATGTCCTCAAGATGGTAAAACAGTTGAAGATAGATTGTGTAGGCTTTACTGGACCATTAATTCCGCATAATGGTTTTACTTCGTGGATGATTTCAGGCAGGGGTTCAAGTAAATAATTGATTTAGTACACTGCTGTTTGCCTTAAACAAAACCAGGGTTCTTGCATGTAAGAACCGATATTTGAACCATGACTGCTACATATGTGAACTCTTGTCACTTCCTGCCTGGAACTTGTGGATATGTAAAATAAATAAACTTGGATATTCAAGTAATTTTTTGGTTTTAATATTCTGCAGGCAAAAAAGGAAAAAGAGAGGGAGGAAAGAGAAAGGAGGAAAGCAAAACATAGAAGGGAAAAGGAGAGGGGACATGATAGAGAAACAAGAAAGGAAGAAGAAGATGTTGAAATTGATGATACAATAGAAACCCAAGTTTGTAGTGATAAGAAAAGATCTGGGAGTGACAATAGCAGGAAACAGAGGAAGAGGCATCAAAATACTGTGGATGATCTGGATGAAAGCGAGAAGGATAGGTCCAAGAGTTCACACAGACATAGCAGCAGTGACGTCAAAAAATCAAGAAGGGTATGCATTTTTTTGCCCCTTATCATGCGATAAATGCTCGGCCTCGCTTGTAATTTGTTGCTTAATCCATTCACTTAAAGCTCTAATGGAACATTTCCTCCATTCTTCTCCCTACAATTGCCACAGCATGCTTCCACTCCTGAGTCAGATAGTGAAAGCAGGCACAAGAGACACAAGAGAGATCACCGAAATACTTCTCGTAGAACTGGTGATCTTGAGGATCTTGAAGATGGGGAATTTGGTGAGGATAGGGAAACTCGGTAGTTAACAATTTATCCCTTTCAAAATCTCTTCAATGTTTTATCTGTATTACAAGATGAACTGTTTTCTAAAGCTTTACCGTGATAGAATAGAGTTTTAAGTCGTATTCCGACATCTTTCTGTAATCTCTATGTGCATTGGTTTGTGGTTTAATCAGGCCATAGATCCATGTTTTTGTTTTGGATAATATTCTGAGAGAAGTCACATTGCATCGACGCACTGTTATGACTTCGCAAAATAAATATCAAGAATATGAAATATCTAAAATGTACCATAACTACGAACTAGAGCTAAACAGCCAAAGTGGTACGTGTTCACTGTAGTCAGTTCAATCAGGGTTGCCATGTTAGATTACTGTTCCCCGCTTTGGTTGGGTGAGAGGCTGGTTTAGAACCATCTGTTTACAAATGTGCAGGCCTATTCTAATGTACGTTCTTCTTGTAACGATAGCTTAATGATGCCAATAGTTGCTGCGGACAACTGGTGCTTCTCTGCCTTTTGGAGGCGAGATACTGAAATTGCATAATGTAGTAACAAGTCTGAAACCTGGTTTCAGACTCATTCCTCCGTCGGCAATATGCTGAAACGGGGGTGCTTTGGGTAACGAAGAGAAGGAGTGAATTCAAATTGGAGACGAAGAAAAATAAAATGTGAAATTTAAAGAAGCAATCGGAAAGTTTTGTGTGCTGGGAGAACAGTAAGATTCGAAAACCGAGGAACATTTTTCTTGTCCGCCAGCATTTTTCATGCTCTTTGCGTTTTAGGTAAATAGCTATTTCAACTAGCTAGCTAAAAGTATTATTACGTTATGTTTTCTAAAATATAGTCATGAATGTTTTATTATCATTGTTTGGTTCTTTTGGTATTGTGACTGCGGGTGAAATTTATCTGAAATCATAATTTTTTTTATTTAGTTAAGTCAAAAACACAACTTTTTTTTGTGGTAGGGCTTACCATTTATTAAGATTGCACCACAAGTTTATTAAAAATAGTATTTTGCTGCTACTCCACACAATGAAAAGTTTTACTCTCTACTGCTCACTTAAGTGAATGATGGAGAGTGAACTTTATTGTTCATGTGAACAATAGAGTTCATCTTCATTGTTAATTTAAGTGAGCAGTGGAGAGTTACTCTACGTTTCGGCTACTAGGTTCGATCCAAAACTAAATATATTAAACCGAGTTTAATCCGATTAAAAAAATTTTATTTTTATTTTTTTAATTGTGTTTTGTTCAAAAAATTATAAGGAGATCGCTTGGTGATGTAGTATTTGTAGAATTTGATTGCAATTCCAATTTTGATCTTGTCAGGTCCGATCCAGTTAAAAAAATTTATTTTTTATTTTTATTTTTAATTATGTTTTATTTGAAAAATTAAAAGGATATCGCTTGATGATGTAGCATTTATAGTATTTGATCGTAATCCCAATTTTGTTCTTGCTGGGTCCGACCCAATTATAAAAAACTTAGTTTTTATTTTTATTTTTAATTGTTTTATTCAAAAAATTAGAAGAAGATTGTTTGATAACGTAATATTTGTAGAATTTGATCACAATCCCAATTTTGTTCTTGCAGAGTCTGACCCAATTAAAAAAAAAATTAGTTTTTATTTTCATTTTTCATTGTGTTTTATTAAAAAAAAATTAGAAGAAGATCGCTTAATGACGTAACTTTTGCAGAATTTGATTGCAATTAAATTTCGTTCTTGATGATATTTTTATCTAATATTATTGCGCTTTTAATAAACCATGAAAAATATAGTCCTTGTTATATATATTTTATATGTGATAAAATTGCATGTAGTTTAATGGAATAGTAAAAAATATTTAATATCAATATTATTTATTTCATGATGTAATAATAATAGTTAAATTTATAATATTTAAATTAAAAGCCATCAATATATATATAATCTCGATTTAAAAAGTATTTTTTAACCAAATATATAAAACTATTTTTTAAGGAAAACCTCCTTTTTTTCTTGAAGCCTAGGAGGATGGTGGAGGCACAAGCATGGGCAACAAGGAGAATCAGCAACCCAAGAATAATGGATGGCACCACCAATGACCAAGTTCTTGACATTCTTCATTAATGTACTTGCCTGTGTCTTTTAATCAAGCTATTGGGGCAACCACACCATTTTTTTCTGCTAATTTTGCTTTCTTGGTAACTTGCAAGGAAGAATCTGTTGAGGTTTCTTGTGCACTTTTGCCTGTGGTTTTTGGGATTGTTTTGGCTAGTAATAGTGAGCATTTGTTTCATTTATTTGGGTTCTTGGTTTGTGCTGGTTCAACTGCTGGACGTGCTTTAAAATCTGTGGTTCAAGGGATTTTGTTAACATCAGAAGCTGAGAAGTTACATTCTAGGCGAGAGTTGCCAAAACCCGCGAATCACGTCTTCCTTCCCTCTCTGCCGTTCCACAACTAGAGAGTGCTAGCGAGTAGTGTAGACAAGGCCAAAGTAGAGAGCCCTTTGGAGAGCACCAATGCTGCGGATAAAACATGTATTTGCTAGCTATTATAGCTGAAGAGCCTAGTTAGAGAGCAACAATGTGGATGCTCTAATGGTGTCACAGTGGGTATATTTTGCACGTAAGCGTTGTGTATGTTGCGGTCTGGGTGACGATCCCAAAGGTTTTGGTACCTCCAAGATCACACCCCCTAATAGAAAGTGGTTAGTTTCTACTAGTCTATTGGGCCACGTTCTGTCGTGGTCGTGGTAGGATTAATTTTTAAAAAAATATAAAAAAAACAAAAATGTTAAAAGAGCACGGAAATTTCCTGGTAATGTTATTAAAGGGTCAATTTTAAAACTTTTCTACTCGGTTTTTTATTTTACTTAAATTTTTAATTAAATCATTGTGAACTAATCTAATTTAATTCAATTAATTTTATAAATTCAAATGTAATTTTAATAACCGTTAAAAATATAACTTAATTTTTAAAAAAATTTCAGCTTGACAATCTTTTATAAAAAAAATATTGAGGCAATAAAAGATTGGATTGACCTCGGTCCTCGTCTTACTCGGTTTATGGATTCTATTGAGTTTAATAATTTTTTTATTTAATTATATGATAAAAATAGATGATCATAAAATTAAACACTAATTTAAAAATAAATATTTATTTTAGAATGATAACCCAATAGAAAGAAAATAAATAAATCATGCAGTATATTCTCCAACCAATCCGATATTAAATGATAAAATCAAGAAAAATAAATTAAAAATAATTAAATGAACAAAAAAAAAACATATATGGTCGATGAGTAAACTTGTGAATAAAATAACTTGAGCCAATGTGTCAAATCTATGAACTAAGTTATAGACTCCATAAAATTATAATTTATGTGTTTTTAAACTATTTTTTATTTAATTATATGATAATAAAAATATACAATTGCAAAATTAAATACCAATTCAATACCAAGAAGTTTTTATGATACCCCAATAACCTCACAGAAAGTAAAACGAAATCAATTATGAAACTGAATTCCTACATAATTCAATGTATAAAGATGATTTTTTTAAAATAATTTAAAAAAGTTAAACTTGTCAGACCGTGAATCAGGTCAATTTGTTAAACCTATAAATAGGTCCATGGACTTTATAAAATTTAATAATATGGTTTTTCTCTAAAACTAATTTTTTTTAACTATAGGAGAAAAAGAAGACGATAAAAAAATTTAAGTTCAATTAAAAAAATAAACACCCCATCAAACCAGTAAATTGGGGCAACTAGAGTTACCCTAATAAACTTATAATTCACGTTAACTCTATAGAAAAACAAAATAAAAAATAAAAAATTAAATTCTTAATTATCTCAATATTAAAAGATAGAATTTTCAAAATAAATTTAAAAAAAAATCTAAAAAAAAACAAAAGAAAAAAAGAAAAAAAAGAAGAAGCAAAGCACTTTATTTACAATAATACAATAAGTGTGAATGAAAAGTAATTTTCCACTCCTTTTAATTTTTTTTACTTTATAAATTTTAATAACATAACTTTTCTCTTAAACTATTTATTTTAATTATATATAAAAATAAATTATAAAAAAATTAAGTTTAATTAAATAAAATTTCACCAAAACCTGTAAATCAAGGCAACATTTATCCTAATAAACTCACAAATCATGCTAATTTTATAAAAAAATTAAATAAAAAAATTATAAAATTAAATTTTTAACCACCTTAATATTTAAAAATAAAATTAACAAATAACTTTGAAAATAAAAACTCATAACAGCAGTTCAATATTGTACTCCAAGGTGTAAGTTTCGTACACCATTTAGTTTTTGTTAATTGATAATTAATGTGGTTATTATCAGCGTTATGTTTCTATCATTTGTACTTACTCATCGCTGATGGATCTTGATAATTTGTGCTTTATCCTGGCTGAATGGATCTTGTTCGCAGTTTATGCATACGCGATCCATAACCACTTGTGGTTTTAATTTTTCCCATTTATGAAAGTACGAGACAATTTCAACTTTGTTTTGCACTCTGCATTGCTTGATAATATGTACCACTTTTCCATTAGTTTTTATTGATGTTAGTGAAAACAAATTGAAAGTTTATGCTGCCATGGGAACTCCTTAAGCTTAGCCAGTTGAACTAGCTGACGCTGGATTCCTTGTAATTTTTGACGGAAGGTTCTGTTGCTATGTGATGGTTTCTGTTTCGCCAAGTAATTACAACGATTCTTTACTGAAAAGATAAATCGATTACTTCCTGAATTATTTCATTCAAGATTGCATCTCCTATCTCTATCCCTATCCTCCTATTTAGCTGCTGCAAATAATAGCCATCTTCTACTATGCTAGTGACGTCAATATTTATTTGTTCGTCTGCGTTTTGTTTTCCACATGAGCAAATTTGGTCGCAGATGATTTTTCCGAGCTCTTTCAGACCTATTAATTCTTGAGCATACTGCTTTTTTCTGTTCTTCCTCCTGTATACTTCTATGGCTTCGTTTGCACAATCAAAAAGTAGCTGCATGTTTTGCCATAAGACCCTTCTGTTTTTCAGGTGCTGAGAAAAAGCAGGCACAATGATCTCCTGTAACTCTGTGAAACCAGCAACACTATTCTTCTCAATCAATGATTTAATTAACACGTCGCACAAGAAAGCTGAGAGCAAAGAGTCTTCCTCCACGTTTGTGCTCAAAACGGTGCTTGAAGCTGATGCATCTTCTTCTTCTTGTTTTGCTGGGAGGTGACACCCTGTCCATTGTAAGATTGGAATTTGTTTGGGTTAAACTACAAATCTAAAAGTTATAAATCAAGAAAATTGCTTTGTGATTCATAGATGAAATAACTGATTCTTTGTACCCTTGTTTATTGATGGTAGTTCCTTCTGTACTGACACTTGGCTGAGTTGCTCATTCTCTTCCTTGCATTCCCATTGAAGATTTATGTCCGCAGAAACCTGCAAAACTTTGTCAGCAACTCAGTTTAACGCAAGAAACATTAACCATGTAAAATTCTTTTGTGACCACATTACGAGAAGGAAATTAAGTTTCGATCTCCTTTTCTGGATAACATCCATTTCTGTACCTTCTGTTTCACGCTGCTATGTGTTAACGCTTGAGGAGTCTTTGTATGAAGAGATGCATGATTTTCATAACAAGGGGGATCTTTAACATTGCATCTGAAATATTCACGATCTGCAACTGAACTGCTCACTTTAGGAAGCCACTTCATTTCTCCAATCTGCTGGGGCTTTCCAACTGTTTTCAAAACAGGTTCATGTTTCTGAGCTTTCTGGCAGCTTGAAACCGATTGGTTTTGACCATTGCGAGTGAACTTGAGCAACAACAACTTCAGGATCTTCCTAGCCTGCATAATTCTTCTCCTGTTCAAATCATTACCGCACGGTCTCTTTTGCTTCTTGTTCAACATGATCTGTCGTTCCGAAAGGTAAACATCTAATACAAAAGGTTTCTGTTGCTCTTGGAGATACTCCCGGAGCTGTTTTGGTGTAGAGGAGGCCATTCGAACCCTGCAAACTTTAGTGCCTTGATGTTGCAAGTATGTTCAGAGAGAAAGGTTGATGATGCAGTTGTGCTGGTAGTTGGAACTGACAGATCATTTCCGTCACATTGAAGGCTAAACGCAAAGAAAAGATGATAGAAGGGTGTGGATTTAAATATGTGAGGAGAGAATTTTGACATTCATCTTCTTCAAATCCTACTGTCTTAAGATTTTGGTATCATCAATCAATAAAAAGATCGTCTAGTTTTAACTTTTGGCTGTCCACAATCCATGGCCTGATTGCTTGGACTCTAATATGATATGCCTGCAGGATGATATGGTAAACTTTGTTTGGTCTGCTCAAGTTTTGTCTTATGTCGAGAAACACCCATAAGAACACTGGATGAATCAGAGGAAAATTAAATGTTGTACAGTATGCACGGTGGCAGCTTGGCTACATTCAGACAAAATTCTTCCTGCCTTTGTATTTGTTTATGGATGCAAATGATTCCTTGTATAATTTAATATTCACTGACCAACAATCAGTTCTAAGAAATGTAGTAAACCCCAACATCACTCATACATGACCTTGATTTTGGGACTAAATACAAAGTCCAATTGGTCCCCCTGATGTTCAGATTTTCGGTTCCTCATAAATTCATCATGTGGGTAGGGCCCTCCATGGGCATTTTAGCATGTCTGGGTGAAGTTGGTATGGGACAAAGAGGGAGACAGATTATGGGCAATGAATGTCTCACGTCATCCAAATTTTTAATCTTTTTTATATGGATGCCATTTGTCTTATTCAAAAGTCATTCGAGTCTGTTAAATTTTTTGATTTTTTTTTGTTTAAAGTTATTTTTTAAATATGTTTTTGAAACGTTTAAATGAGTAGATTGATGTGAGAAATATTTTTTTTAAATAAAAATATATATATTATTTTAATATATTTTTAAATAAAAAGATTTTAAAAATCAATACTTATAATACTTTTAAATAATTTCTAAATTAAAATTATCGAGTGGTAAGAATTTGAAATGAAAAAGTTTATTTTTTTTATGATTTCAGGTTTAAGTTTTTAGTTACCGGCAATTGAAGTCTTACATGATCGTTACTTTTAGTAGTTATAAGATTAATTATAATACACACAAGATAACCCAAACAATCACATTAATCTAAAAACAATAAATAATAATCCCTAACAATAAATAATAATCCCTAAATATGTCTTAAGCCTTTTGAATATCAAACGCATAAACCTGGAAAGAATGGTTTACTTGCTGGTGCTGCAGGAGGGAGAAAACTTTATGGTGCAGAAGGCTATATATATATATTTTTTATTTTTATTATTAATGTTTTTATTCTATAATTTATATATATATCAATTAATTTTATAAATTTTAAAATTAATTATTATATAAATATTTAATAACTTTAAAATTTATAAAACTTAAATTAATAATATTTAAAAAACAAATTTAAAATTAAATCAGTTAAATTTCATCTTCCAAGATTTACCATACACATTTTGTTGGTAGCTTTCAGCGATGATGGATGACAGAGGAAAACCTCTTTGTCAAGCCTGTCGTAACATCATTAAAGGCTCTGGTGGGAAGATAACGTGGCTCAGAAAATGGTCCTCGAGTCCCTCGGGGAAAAAGGAGGAAGATATACAAAATCCTTGATTAATTAAATCTTTAGAAGGTGATTCTAGGCACAAATCAAAACTGAAATGGCATCAATTTCAGCGATTGCAACTTACCATTGTTCCTGCTTTGAATCTCATTGCTAGTGGACCTATTGAAATGGGTTCAATGATTGTAAAGGCAAGTTTTGGTGACTGTAAGCAGTGAAGAGTGAGTATGAAATGGTGTCTTATGGTTTAACGTAGCAGGATTCTTCTGCGGTAAAACACGAAAGAGTGTCTTGATTTTTGGCAATAATTAGCATTTGTTCCTTAAAAGTTAATTTTATCTTGAGTTTTTCAGCAGTAACACGCCAAAGGAAGATAATAACATCCCTTAAGTTGATCAAGCCAGCAAACATTGGCCTGGCCTGCCATGAAAAGCTCTCTTTGGTATTGTAATGGAATTCATCGAAAAATCCCAGCTTCTGATAATTTATAATAACTAAATGACTTTTTTTCTTTGGTCATCGTTCTTAACTTATGGCCTCCACCTGACCAGGATTTCTGGTTAGTTTGTGGGCTTATAGGTATGGTAACACAAACGGAGGAGGACCTAAATCAAAAGGACAAATAATGGCCTCATGGTCCAACCAATTCATCCTTTTCGGTCTACCACTAGTTGAGCCTGGAATCAACTCTGGAGCCATTTCACTTTTGAGTTATTGAAGCACAGCTTACGAGCAAAAACCTAGCGTGCTAGACGTTATATTCCTTGATTATGGTACAATAATTGACATGCACTGACCCTTGATTTCACGGCTGTTCCCGTGGTTTCTGCCTATTACAAGTATCCAATAATTCAAAGCTGTTCACCCTTGGCTGTTTGGGGTGGGTAATTGAAAGCCTCGGGTTGAACGGTGGGACGTTTATTATCTTTAAACAAGGTTTTGAGTTTGAACATTGTGTATGGGATGCACCATCACCGGAAAACTTTAATTTTTAATAAGCTGACCTCCTCAACGAGATTACTCACGGTCAAATGAGTTTCTGAAAACCAGAATAAAAAAAATAAATGCCTTGGATATTTCCTGGAAAGAAAATGCTCTACAAATCTTCAAAGGAAATGGGGATGGCTATAGAAAGATATATGATTGATTGGCGATTGATAATATTGCATATATTAACGTATACAAGCTAGATTTCCAGATTCTTATCATGCATGGCCTTTATTTTCGTCAGTTTCAAGTGGCTTCCTTCCAACATATGACCAATCAACGCCGACAAGTCGACGGCCCTTCAATTTTTCCTACGAGGCAAATGAATCAAAACTAATTAATTATGCTCAGGCTGGTTTCAATAATACAACAGCATGTCTTCTTTAATCACGATAAATGCTTGCAGGAGCTCCTTATGAAGAACTTCAATATTCTTGATTTGTAATTGAAATAGGAGAACACCCTAACAATCCAAACTCCTTTTAGGATGCATGAAAAGGTTACTACATACACATCATGCTTCTAGAACTCATTCACTTTCCAAAGATGATGCTAATTTCCACCCCAATCATCCATCTCATATCCGTACTCTTTTCTGATTTTATATTCCCTTCAAATCAGCGGGGAATTATCATGAATTTACCAAAAATATATAGGGTGTGGAAAATTCATTGGATTGTAATATAGATTGATGCTTTTGCCCTTCATCATATCAACCATAAAAAACACTAATCTCAGGGGTGAAATAGTTTTTTCTATGAGATTCACTTGTTATTTTCATCTTGCTCAGGGTCCGAAAGTCTTTTCCTCTCTTTAGACCAGTAAAATACCTTCATTGTTCTTAAAAATAGAAAATCAGATAATTGATCTCTAGGTTTTTTTTTTTTTTTTTAAGATTTCATATTTTCTAGTACAATAACTTTACTAAAATAACCTTTGCTTCAAAATTAGTTCAAGCTATTTTCGGGTTTTTTTTTTGTATTTTCAATTGGTTTTTTCTATTTTATTATAATAAGGTTGGTAAAGGGATAAATTATTATTTTACAGTAATTAAAGAAATTAAAAAAAAAAACATATGTAAGTTGTGCCAGAGGACATTAAGGTACTTTGATGGTGCGTGCGTTGTACTCCAGTGTTCAAAAATTTACTTCTATCGTGTTCGTGTCGCTGGATTTCTCACAATGTTCTTTTTCTCCATAAATGCTGCGTGTTTGGTTTTGCTAGATAAATTATTATTGGAGTTGTGATCTTTTTCCTCCCCTTGAATTCATGCCTAACAGGGCAGTCTTCTTGTTTGGGTATATTTGAGTTTTAATTTTTATTTTCTTGATTTTTTAATTTTTTTCTTTGCTTTATTTGTAAGTTTTTTTTTTTATTTTTGTCAATTGCATCCTTAATTTAATTTTTTTTTCAAATTTCATCATGATTTTTTTTCTTTTTTTCTTGCATATTTTGTAAACTTTTAATTGTTTTTAATTTCATTATTTGACCAAAAATTTTAATTTGTTGATTTTTAAAAATTTGATGCTCATTCTCTTAATAATTTATTATTTAATTATTTTTTAAAATTAATTTTTATTTTCAATTTCATCATTTTTTTCTAAAATTATCCACTCTAATTTTTTTCTTCCTCAAATTATCCACTCAATTGATTTTATCTTTTGAATTCTTTTTTGTGATTAATTTTTTTAATTTTATCTTTTGATATTTAATTTATTGAAATTCAAACTATATATTTTATTTTGTGTGTCTAATTTTTTTTATCTTTCAATATTTAATTTATTAAAATTTAGTATTCATATTTGGTGTTTTCGATCAAATGACTCAGGATATAAATTTTATAGGATAAGAAGGGTTGACATCATTTTTCTTTTGGACTTATATTTTTTCCAATATTGATCTTTTAAAATTAGATTTTATGATTTTTTTTTATTTTTTTTATCGGTGTTATTTTGATTTTATAATCTAACCCATAAGTTTATCAAGTTAACCCTGACAGACACAAGTTATTTTTTTCTTTTACAATTACTATTTTATTTTTATTCTTTTGTATTTTAGTTTTTTTTAATTTTTTTCTTCAATATTTAATTAATTAAAAATTAAATTTAAATTGTTTTTTAAATTTGTTGCTTCTTGTAAAATCATTCGGTTACAAGTTTAATAAGATAACATGACTTTACATCATTTGTTTTTGCTCCATGTATAATTCCATATTTACACTCCATGATCTCTCTAAATTGACCCCATACAATCTAATCTCTTCTCTCCACATCCTTTATGTTCCTTTGACATTTCTAGAAAGAAAGAAAACTACGGAGAAACAGAAGAATATGGCTTACAGGATCAGCACCGTTTGCATTATAGCCGTTCTCCTCCTCTCCTTCACATTGACCTATGCTGCCCGGCCGGAGCCAGCCTTCGGTGATGTAACTCCCATGGACAATCTGTATGTGGCACGTTAACATATATTTCTCCAACTTTTTTTCTTCAATCAACTTGCTTGTATAGTTTTTGTTTGCTTAATTAATAATTTTTTCTTCTTGATTTGCTGAAGGACACTACTGAACCAGATACAGTTAAGGTGGAAGAGGGCTGTGAAGGAGTCGGAGAAGAGGAGTGTTTGATGAGAAGAACACTTACAGCTCAAACTGATTATATCTACTCACAGAAACAGAAGCCATGAACTCTTGAGGATATATTGCATGCTGTTCAATTTTGCTACTCAAAACCGCTTGCTCTGTGCATACAACGGAGTTGATTTCATATAATAAAACGTATTGTCATGGTGATTTCATATACATTTTACTACCTTCCATTAATAGTTTATGTTCCACCGATTAACAAAATTATTTTTTTTTCTGGTAGAAAAGGAGTCCCTTGATGATATTGCCACTGATGTCTAGGCATGCAATAAAATAGCAGAGTCCATTGATTGATTATGTTAGGTAGAAGATAACTATTTTTTTCGAACTAGCTAGAACCACACAATATTTAGCCCATCCTTCCACTCAAACTCCTCGTTCTTACTACAGCTACCTCCAACTCGTAACAATTTAGAGGTTTGTTTGTCGCATTTTTATTCCATGTTCAACTCGAAAACATGTTTACTCTCAATACACAAAACATGATTAAAAATACTATAATAACAAAGGAGGGGAAAATTGTAACAATTTATGCTAATAGCCACTGCAGTAATATAAGACATGGAAGGTTAGGAAACACAAATCGTCATAATTTACTCACCAAAGAAAAGTAAAGCCCTCTATCTTTGATCCTACTTTCTTAGACATGTATGTTCGGGCTGGCTCACAAATCGCGTTCATATTTGCAGCCTCTTCTGCTTCTGCATGCAGGGGCAGAAATTTCCCTGGTTTAATGGGCCTAACTGGGTGTAAATAGGCATGAGTCCAGTTAAATGTTCATAAATAGGCCCCAAAACAAAGGACTGAATGAGGCAGGGCCTTAGTCATATCAGTAAATCAAGTCTGGACTAATTGTAAGAAGCCCATGTTTTGCTACATATCACTTTTCTTTTGCAGCCCCCCAGTGGCATCCTCCTGGCCGCGTGTTTAAAAACCAAGACCAGAGGCCGAAAAACTCTTCGAACAAACCCAGAAACACTTTTGTCTGTTGCAGTGTTTTTATCTCTCAAAGGTAGCTGCTGCTTATTTTATTTTTGGGCAAATGCTAGCGTTAAACCCAATACAACCTGGTTTTACCAAACTCTTCAACCGCCAATTGCTTAAACCCTTAAACCTCCGTGCATTCTCATCATCATCAGATGATTACTCCAACCAGTCACGTGGTGGCCTCCCTCGCTTCTACTCTGAAGAGCTCCCTGCTTCTAAGGCACCGTATCTCTCTTTTGTCTATTTTCAAGATAAAATGAGGGTTTATTTACATTCAATGCTGTGCTTATAGTTTTGGTATTATTTATTTCCTATTAATCGAGAATGGTGTGCAGGGTGGCGTTGTTCGTGTACAAGGCGATGAATTCAGGCATATGACTAAAGTTTTGAGGTTGAGCACGAATGATAGGTACCCCCTTTGATCATTTTTAGTCGCTGGCCACTTGTATTTTTTGTGCGCCATTTGTGCTTATGGATACGATTCTTGTAAGCAGGCATCGAGTGAGGTTTCGCATCAGTATATTGAAAGAACTTATTGTTGCTGCTGTTGTGTTCTTGATCATTTTAAGCAGCAGGGCTTTCTCAAATTTGTTTTGTAAATGCGTTTGCTTTATTTTATTGCTGGTTTTATCTGATTGCATTTGTGATCCAAATAATCCACATTGTTTGAACTCTGCTCTGGCAAATAATTTATAGTGGAACATTACCATTCTTGTTTTAATCTCAAGCATTTATGGTTTTCTGGTTCTGAAAAAAATGGTGATTCTCTGAACAATTGAATGCAAGGGTAGAGCTCTTCAATGGGAAAGGAGGTTTAATAGAAGGTTGCATAGAGAGAACTGACCGTACTGGACTTGATTTTGTTGCACTGGAAGATCCAAAATTAGTTCCTCTTCTGAGCACAAAGTGGCATGTATTTGCAGCATTTGGTGAGTTTGGTAGATATGTGCATAAAACATTATTCACAGTCTTTTTAACTCATCCCAGTCATCGCATTTTCAAACTTCTTCTCCTTTAGGTACTCTAAAGGGTGATCGAGCTGACTGGCTTCTTGAGAAATGCACGGTATGACTTAAATGCACAAACAAAAAACTTTTCTGCTTGAACTATTACCGTTTTAATCCCCTTACTTTTGTAACTGTTGAGTCCTCTGATTTTCCCTTCCTTAGGAACTTGGAGCTCATAGTGTGACCCCTCTACTGACTGAACGTTCTCCATCAATCTCAGAAAATCGAGTGGACAGGTTTCGACGTGTCATTTTGGCAGCAACTAAACAGAGTAAATAATTGCTCCTGCAATATTTTTCTGATATTGTCCTGTTAAATTGTCATTGAGTTGTGGAGGTTCTTATCAGTTTAATTTTGGCCCTCTGATCAAAAGATATTTATTAATTTTCTTTTAACCTTACCTCTGTACCAGGTCAGCGGTTGCATGAAATGTTTCTAAATCCTCCAACTAAAATTGTTGGCCTTTTGCCCCTAGTGAGTTCTTCCCTCCTTACACTAAAAAATTCAAGCAGCATCTTGGTTCAAGGAGGAGAGACTTACAAGTGTTTGTGGAGCTTCTTGGTGATTTAGGATTTACTAGTGTTATAATTAGAGAGAAAGGGAACAGTCCAGCTCGTTCCTTGCCTCCTATTCAATTAATTTGATTATGTGTTTCTTCCTTTTTAACAAAATCTCAATGACATTCGCCAAGACCTGCCAATAACATAACATGACCTGACATATGACCCATGATAACCCAGGATATAGTAAAACATTAAGTTAATAGACTAAACCAACCATAAATCAAAGCCTCAACAACAATCAAGAACATATTTGTTACAGGTTGGAATTGGCCATCTCTCGTACTTACCATGCAACAGATGCACCAGCATTTGTTTTGTTTTTCGAAACCATATGGGACTGTGTAATTGATGCTGTTGCCAACAATGTGCAAAGGATTGTTTGAAAATACATGAATGTTTTCCTTTTCATCTATCACTACTATGTTGAGCTTAACTTTGTTTTTCGTGTTATGTAGCTTGCCCAGTCAAAGCTATCTTTTCTGGCAACAGCAGGAGCTGCTCCTGTTGTTAGTGTATTGACTTCGTCAAGAAAAGAATCTAGTGGATTGATGATAGTGGGACCAGAAGGAGGTTAGTACACATCCTATGTTAGTTCCTATTCATCACAATTTTCTTTTGCTGCATGTGTGGGCAAAAACTACTTAGTATGTTAATCTCTGTTAATTTTCTTTTTCAGCTGCTTTTGTTCAATGTTTATATATATATATATATATATATGTTATCAGTTGGTTTATTTTGTTTGGAAGTGCTTGTGTTTTTTGAAAATATTGATGCTTCTGGCGCTCATATCTTGTGGCATAATTATTCTGTTATGGTGTGATGGTTGCCATGCACTGTTTCCCCGCTCACTTTCCCCCCCTTCTTCTTCTTCTTCTTCTTCTTCTTCTCACGCCGTGGCTTTTATGTCTTTCAGATTTCACTGTACTGTCATCCGATTTATGATCTGTCATGGGATATGTGTACTTCAATGGTTCTTTCTTTGTCCTCCTTGAAATCTCAAACTGATTTTGTTGTTCCCAATTTAGCTTTCGCTTCCCCAAGTCGAATTCCCTCTTTTGTTGATTCCCTATCAGAAAACATGCTGAAGTTCTTGTTCCTGGATCATACCTGCCACATCCATATTTGTGGATCAAGTTGCATAAAGAATAGGAATCTTTTAATCTTGATTTCCTCTAGCCAAGAAATTCTTGTTGTCAAATATAGTTGCTTACACTGTGATGATATTTGGACGAAACTGTATGCTTAACTAAAATGCCAAGATTCTAGCTTCAAATGCCTGTTTTCCTTTGGAAAATAAAGTCTCTGTGGATTTTTGTTGATGCATGCTTTTAGACTTCACGGAGAAAGAAGTGAACATGATGATGAAAGCTGGCGCATCAGCTGTTGGTCTTGGACCCCATCGCCTCCGTGTTGAAACTGCAACAATGGCACTTTTGGCTACTCTAATGCTATGGTCTGACTCCCAGTAGTATCATGTTCTTCGTCACATTTGCAAGTAAGCTTTTCACAACTTCTATCCTACACCTTGCCAATCTACAATATGTCAGACTGGATGAGTCTTTAGCAAATCTGATTCAGAGTAGAAATTGATCTCCTCGATCCAATTTAAAGTCAGACTTCATAAGAATTACACCTGCCTTAGGGCATGCTATGTAATTATCTCAAATCTTAGTACAATTAGGTTAACTTTTAGTTTGACTGGTATATTTTGCAATCAGCATGCATTGTGTTGTTTGCATTTTAAAACTATAACAAGTGTATTTTCTCACCTCATGCAGGCCAAAGATGAAATTTTTTGACTAGGGTTGATGAATTGTCCAGTTTTCCTGTGTCATCCAGGTCAATATATTTTTAATATAGGCTTAAACAATTTTGTTTAAACATGCTCCTTTATCAGTAGAGGGCTTTTCTATTCGCTGAAACTTTTATTGCATGTGATACATGTCAAGTCAATTTATTAGATCGCAGAAAACATATCTTTTGTCCTTGTTTGTCGTCAATACTCCTAATATTTAGCTGACCTCTCTGATTTCATTGATATTTCTTTATTTCCTGAAGTTCTAATTGAATTGTTTCTTTTGTTATGCTTGAATATCCTGAAAATCTGCTGGGCTGATGTTTTTAATAACTTGGATATCGTGTTTGAATTTGAATTTTCTGTAGCAGCGAACATTTAAGAAAAAGATCAATAGCATGATGCTCGGAGCTTGGTGGGGTGGGGCGGGAGGTTGTGGCAGCTGTACTAGAAGAGGTCTTTGCTTTTCTACGCATCAACATTTATTTAATATGCTCTCTTACTAAAACTGGTGGGAAAAAAATTGAGTGGGCATATTGACATTGAGATCTCCCAAGTCTGGCGGTGCTTTATTCTATGTCCGACCAATATGGTCGGCTGCTACTATGATTTATATGATAAAGCATTTATGTGTTGCACATGCTCTCCGAAGTCCGCTATTAAAGCTAATCCTCTGTTTTTTTTTTTTCTTAAGAAAAATTATGCCATGGGGTGTTGTGAGTCTTGTGACTTGTGATTCTGCTCTTTTGAGAGCATTTTTTATGTGCTTGAAGAGGGTTTGCACATGCCTACCCTCATCGTGGGATCTTGGGGCTTTTTTGTCCTATCTTGATTCCTGATACTGCTTGTCAGAATCGCTTAAACTCTGGTCAAAGATTCGTCCAGTGGTCAAGTACTCAAGCTAAAGCCCTGGGAGTTGAAATATCCAGGTTCAAATCCCTATAATCCTGGTACCAAAAAACAGGAAGAGGTTGCTTACAACTTATTTTATGACTTTGCGAAAGCTATCTTAAAATTGGATTTCTCCTCTCAAACTAAAATGTTATTAGAGTATAAATATGCTCGTTCCTTGTTTTCCTTTCTGGCTCTAGTTTCTCATTTGGAGGGACTTTTTAGTTCATGCCCGATCCACCACACGTTTGGCTGGATTCTATCGTCGAGTCAGTTGTATATAGTGAGTAGATGAATTACTCGGGATGACCTCTCCTCTTTTACCTCTATTTATGGCTCATTTGGGCAGATAAGCACCTGAATCTTGCGTGGATTTGTATCCCTTGCAAGTGTGCTTCTTCTGAATAAATGGCTAGATGACAGCTTTGATTGAATGAAAAAAGAAAAGAGACGACAGTTTGATGATCATAGGAGATATTCTTAAATGCATTTCAGGCAAACAACACTTATATTCAATCAAGAGGGCAAACTTTTTCCTGTCTTGGTTTACAAATTAGTCTGGTAGGAGGCTGGAATGCTGAGCAAGTTTTTATTTTTCTTGTTTGGTCGTAGAACAAGACAACTGTGATCGGGGAAGAAGACGAAGGTAAATGAATGAAAATAAGCGGGCCTCAATGTGCTTCAGGACCAATCAAGACTAAGCGGTCCAAAAGTTTGGCAGTGCTTGAAGACTCATGTGAATGGGAATGGATTCTAAAATCACGTCTTGTACAATAATTTGCGTTTCAACCATTGCTGGGCTGAAAAATCCCCCCCTTTTGACGTTGATGCCTGTCTGTATTTGATTTTAAAATGCTAATCTAAAGGTTAAAACACATCTTTCTTTTATAAGAACATGTTCATACTTTGAAATGATGCAGTGAGAAACTACGATTCGTCAATATGCATGCATGATAAACACAGCACCTTATTTTTGTCAGCCGTGCTATTAAAAAAAAGAAGAAAAAACTCAAAAGTCAAGGGTCAAATTTGAGATTTGCCCTGGCATTCTCTTATGCTGCTGAATTCTTTTGGTTTCTGAACGTGATTGTCACTGTCTACTGGGAAAGTGGACATGCAATTAAGAAAGCCCTTCCCTCTCTTGATCATTAATTTGTCAATATTGATTATTGAACGAATTATCTACCAGTCGTATGCATGACCACCCTGCGAGGTGCGAGGTATTGAATTAACGTGAGACCAGAAATCAAATTCATGACTGTTAATTATGAACGTAAGTCGGGCATGAAATTTCCTAGCAAGTACGCCAAATGCCATGTAATTTATTATGTCCTCCAGGTTCTATCTCTTCATCAACAATATATATTTAGCTGTATGGATTTAAACTCCTTCACGCTATGATGGATTATGAACAATGTTCATCTTCTCATAATTGATCTTAAATTCAATATGAAAACAATTTCTTGCTACATATCTCTTCATCAACAGCATGCATTTAATGCAGTGATTTAATACATTAATCTATTCCGTCAAAGTTGAGCACAATAAATAATTGCAAATCATTTAACTGTGCAAGGAAGTTCTGTGGAGAACACCAGTGGATTGTTCATCATGGACTTCTTTTTTTTTTTGCATTTTAGTTTATTCATTTATCGATTTAACTAGAAAAGGGAGGCTGGAATTTGGAATCTTTCAGGGTAAATATTCATAGGTTTGTTCCTCCATGCATCTTGTTGAGTTAGTGATTAATGCATCTCACTATGACGGGATGGTCACATATTAGAAAAGTATAGAGTGACGAAGTTCAGATGTGAATTCATAGCTTGAAAATAACGTCTCTCTACCAAACCATTAAAAGACAAATTGACCTTCACCCATCATCCAAGAGTACCGTCGGCATGTACATCAGAAGATAAAATATCGTGCACGTTGATTACCGGCTAATTTAAAGCAGGGTTTAAAAATTCGATTGAAATTGTATTTTTTAAAATATAATTTTTTTATTTAAAATAATTTTTTATATTTTTATATTGTTTTGATATGATGATTTCAGAAATATTTTTTTAAAAATAAAATATATTATTTAAATATATTTTTAAATAAAAAATACTTTAAACTACAATTTCTATCGAATTTATTAAATGATAGAACTATTTGACTTTGATTAAAGCAATTTGGTATCAAGATTTGCATATGCATAGCGTCACAATGGTATCAACATATATATCCATCAACCAAACCAACATTTTTTTCTCTCCATGCTAGTAGATATTCAGAGGATTTTCGCATGTTTATCAAATTAACAATCCTATAAAAACAAACTAAGTGTACTAAACTTTTTGTATGGATTGTCCCAAAAAAATTATAATTCAAAGTTAGATTTTAAATTGAATTGGAAAAGATCTGACTATACCTATTTATTAAAACAAGTTTTTTTTTATATAATTTAACTACGTAGTTAAATCCAATTCAAAACTAGATTACCATCATGAAAACTTAAAAAAACAAAAAAAAAATTCATTTAATAACATTAATTGACTCAAGTTGATTGATAACCTGCAAATTAATCCAATAATCCAATTTTTTTTCCCTACTAGTTGAAGTATAAGTTATACCTTTAATGTATGCTATCGTAATTCCATTAAAATTTAACACAATAATAAATTTTATTTTTTAAAAAATTTTTAATTGGAAAACATTAAATAAATAATTTTTAAATTTTTTTATTTGTTGATATAAAAAATAAAAAATATTTTTTTAATTAAATAATATTTTAAAAAATCACTCCCCCCAACGTTAGTACACACATCCCCGTTACAAAAGTTAGGTAGAAACAGAAAATGGCAAACCCGTAATAATCTTCAAAACCACGCCCCATATTTGACCAACATGTCAATATAAACACGAAGCGACACCAAAGTTGAACACGAACACGAACATACATAAACTACATTAAAAACCAAGCGAAAGCAGCGGGTGTCAAAGGCACTAGATATATAGAAGAAGAGAACCCAAATTCTCTCTTTCATTTTTTTTTTCTTTGAAAATCCCAGTGAAGTTTTTGTTCCTGAGAGTGAACCCAGATGGCAATCCAACTAGAAAATCTGGTGCAGTCAATCAAATCAAAAGTTAGAGCCCTGAAGAAGTCCAAGAAACCATACATCAAGATGGACAAGAGCGCAAGTGTTAGGGTTGAGATCCGTAGCAGAAAAGCGAGGAAGCTTATCGACAAGACTCTTCAAGTTGCTGATCGTCCTGGAAAACGTGCCATTTCTTGATTCTCCTTTGCTTTTACTCTCCAATAAATGCTCTCTAAATTTCTGTATAGGTAAATTTTAGGTTTTGGTTTTGGTGGTTTCTTTCATGTGCCTACCGATTCTGTGTTTTACCTAAGAAGTTAAAGCCTTTTAAGGCTGGGAACCGTTTCGGGTCTGGCTTGACTGCTGAATGCTTTGTTTTATGTAGCGATCAATGAGAAGCTTACATATTTTGTTTGCTGTTATTTATTTTTGATGCGGATATTTGAATGAGATGCCAGTGCTTGTTACAGGAGAAAATAAGAATTTTATTTTTATTAGGGGAGAGAACAATAGTTATAACACATTAACAAAGAAACCTAATGAATAATCCATCGATAATCTATACGAAACAGTAGCTCTTAAGAATTTTAGCAGTTCATTAGTAACTAGGAAGAAGTTTAACGCTCGCTCCATCATGTAAACATTTATATTATATCTGTTCTACTGTTTTAGGATACTGTGATTTACTTTCGACCCATGCCCTAGTGTAGCCTACAGCATTAAGTGAATCTCACCGACGATCTGCCCACGTTACGTTAATGGGTCAGTGGGTTAGATGGTGCTCTAATGCGATGTGTTTGCCACGAGCAATTGTTTCTTGTAATTGTCAAAACTGAACAAAGTTGGATGTGAGAGAGAAATAAGAATGCTTTTGCAATTGTCAATAGGGGCAGAGTTTGGCGGTGGGAAGTTCTAGTCTTGGGCCATTTGGCTCATCAGCAATAAAAAGGACGTTTGAGATATTAAGAGTGTATTAATGTTGGTTTTTAAATAATTTTTTATTTAAAAATATATTAAAATAATATTTTTTTATTTTTAAAAATTTATTTTTAATACCAATACAATATTATCAAGACAACAATATAAATTTAAAAGATCAAGAATTCCCTATACTTTTGCAAATGAGAGAGACTGAGAGAGATTGTAGCTCTATATCAATTTAATTTTTTTGAAATCTAATTAAATTACATTTTAAATTTATTTTTTAAAAATTATTAAATTAAATCCAATAAATTTTAGAATCACTAAAAATTTATATAAATGTTAATTTTAAAATTTATAAAAATAATTGAAACACTCGTAAATCATTTAAAAATCTATATTAACGAAGAAAAATCCCCGTTAAGTGATCAAATTCAAGTGGCAGAGGTATGGACATGACAGGAGGCATGGAATTAAGCTCACGAGTTCCTTTTGATTACGAAACTCTAATTCAAACATTAGTCAACTCTGGCTTCTCAACAGGCAAGACTTGCATTTATTGTTCAATACAAGTAATTAAATGGTGTCCCATTTATTTGTTTGTTCACCATTTTTCCAAGGTCGAGTGAGACTAAACTTCGAGGCTTGTTACCATTCATAGCATGTAATCGGGTGATTTTGACAAGAAACTTAAGCGAAGAGAGCAATACATTGCTGTCAACGACTTGTTTGTGTTTCATTCATTGGCCTTTCATTAGATTTCAATGTATAATAGATAATGATCGTTATAATTGATTTATTTCCTGGCAATGAATGAGCTTTGGTTCAACTTCAGCAAAAAGAAATATTAGCAATTGAAATAAATAAATTAAATACATGAGACCATGGAAGGTAGAACTTTGACATCAAAGACATATAGTTAGTGGTGTTGAATCAAACCCTTGAAATGATAACCTATGCTTTTGTTGCTTGAAGGTGTTGGAGATGATATTTTTTAAAGTTATTTTTATTTAGAAATATATTAAAAGAATATTTAAAAAAAATAGTTTTAACATAGCACATCAAAATAATCTAAAAATAAAAAAATTAAATTGAACAAAGAAAAAAAAACTATTTTTTTTTTTAAATTTACTTTTAAAATGTAAAAATAAACAAGCATATATATATATATATATATGCTATTAACATTTTTAAAATGTAAAAATAAACAGGCATATATATATATATATGCTATTGATTTACATAGTGTTGCATATAATTAATATATAGGATGTAAATATTGGTTTGACCATGTATATATGAAAAGTTTGGTTGAAGATTGAATCGGAGCACCATATTACGTGGGGCCTGTGGCACCAATTTGTATGGTCCTCGAAAAAGCTTGAAGTCTTGAACGTGCTAACGAATTAACATACCAGGGACAGATGCCTGGTCTCATGAGTGAATACCACGCATCCAAGACCAGCATTTGGGTAAATTTAGATACTGTAAGTTTATTATTATTATTATTATTATTATTATTATTATTATGGTTCTCTAGGTGTTTTTTTTATTAATATCATGATTGTTTAGGCTTGTTTACGTGTATTTTTATTAATTTTATAAGTTTTAAAATAAATAATTATATAAACCTATAATAAGCTAGAAATTTGAAGAACTTGAATTAGTAATTTTTAAAAAATAAATTTAGAATTTACTCAATTGAGCCATACCACTAAAAATTTTATTTCATTTAAAGGATTTTTTTCAAAAACATTTGTATTTGGATTACAAATGGGTTAGGGAGGCTCTCTTGTCCTATACTTGACTTTGATTAGATAATAATTTTTTTTTTATAATGGTATTTATAGTGTTAAAATAACTCAATTAATATAAAAATAAATATGAACATGAAAGAGAAGTAGACTAGAATTATTCTCAATTTATTTATCTTAAAGTTCTTGTTTTAACCTAAATACAAAAATTTTAAATATAGATTAAGCTAAAAATATTATTTTACCAATAATAAATAAAATAAGATAAATATATTCTTTTAATAAATAATATATAATTAATAATGTACAAGAAATAATATGACATAGCTAATCACTAGATAGGTGACTCAGATAGGTGACTCATCTTACTTCGTGGACCGGCCTAGATTTTATTTCACATTAAACAAAATACTAAAATGACATAAGTGTTTCATGAAAAAAAGAGACATGAGTTATTTATTTGATTACATTTAATAAGATTATATGATTTTGATAACATGAATAAAAAAATTAATGATAAAAAAAATTAGAATCTAATTAGGTTAGCGTGTTAAATATATAACCAATTGTAATACCAAGACAACCTTATTGAAAACAAGTTAAATAAAATAATAAAGTTTGAACAATCCAATTCAATTCTGAAAGGTAGAATTAAAAAGATTAAAAAAAATCAATAAAAAAAATTGAAGTCAACCCGAGTAACTCGTTAATTCCACAACCATAAATAAAAAATTGAGATAACCCTGCAAATAAAAAAAAAGATGAGGGATTAAATTAAAGAAAAAATAATAAGAAAGATAAAAAGGAAACCAAACATAAATTAAAAGATTAATAACTAAATTAAATATGAAAAAAATAAAAACTACCTTTGTATTTTACTAAGGAAAAGATAAAGAAAAAATGGAGGAGAATAAGAATGTCTATAGGAATCATACCATATTTTCATCGCCAACACACATCTATCCTCCTTGAAGATCTCAACACGCAGCTCCTAACACCATTATAAAAGATAGTTTTCAGCCTTTAGAGTAGCCCACACGTGATGCTCTGATGCTCAAATTAAGAGCACGAGCTTCTTTCACTTGTTGACATGGTATGTTATACTTGCTATTATTTTTTTTTATTTTTTAATTTATAAAAAGATCATATTGTCCTTACCTAACATAATATCATTGAAAAAACTAGCATGAAAAGCCCTAAAAACTCCTTAATATAAGTTATATATATATATATATATATTTATTTTGCACTGTGCTTTTGAAATGGAAAAACAAAAAATACCCATTATGAAAAGTTAAGGGTATTTTAGATAATATACTATGTAAATAAAAAACTAAAAAAATATATTATACTCTTTTATAAATTGATTTTGTTTATAATTTTACTCCTGAAAGCAATTTAAGAATGGTTACTTCAGCATTTGAATCCACTATGAAGTGTAATACCTCTATAATAAAACATGAAGCTCATTTTATTTTATCAATTTTTCTTTTAAATAATTGATATAACTATTAATTATTTAAAAAATAAAAATAAAAAATCATCGCCGGGAATTAAGGCAGCAAATGTCTTGATCACATAATCAACGGAGTTGGGGGGTCTGCTGACCTGGGCCATCCATTGCCGTCCTCGTGTTTCAGAAGTCCATTGGGAAGCCCAATACTGCCTTAAAGAAGATCAAGAAAGTTAGGGCCTTCAATTATTAATCTGTAAAAAATGCAATCAAAGCCATTATTAATTCCAGCCATCTTGAATCGACCTATCCCAGCATTGTTTTTTTTTTTTTTATTTATAAAAAAATAAATTATTTATTTATTAGGTTATTCTAATTATATAATTTAAATAATAAAATAAATTTAATAGGGAATCTCTTATTAAGTTGGTTCTAAGTAGTGTTGTTATATATTTATCCTGATCAATATCCTTTTTATCCTAATTTTAATATTATTTTTTTATAAAATAAATAGCACTAACACCGAAAATAGTTGGGTTTTTATATGTTATTTTTGTCTATTTATTAGAAAAAAAATTTACAATAATTTTCAGTATTCACTCACTTAAAGTTACAGTAAAATTTATTAGTCCGCTTTTGATTATCTTTATCAACAAATCACATAATTATAAAAATGCCAACTTCTTTGATTTAGATTAATATAAAAATTAGCTCTTAATCGGAGAGATGAATTCTTTTACAATCGAAAAAACTTAACAAATAAAGTATGTCCCTATAAAATAGTCGTACGTACTCGATAATGAGGTGACCTCCTGCAAACTTAACTCCAGCAATAATGAATCCAGTTTTTTATATTTAAAATTTTCTAAAACCTATGAAAAGGAAATATACCCCCATTAAAAAAAAAACCATATCAATATATTAAATCTTGCATACTTTTTTTAAAAGGAATTTTTATTTATTTCTTACTTAAAAATATATTAAAATAATTTTGTTTTGAATTATTTATTTATTTTTAATATTAACATATAAAACAATTTAAAATCACTAAAAAAAATATTAATTTAAGATTTTTTACAAGTTAAATACACACATTAAAAAAAAACAGAAACAACAATTATCCTAAACATCGACTAAAGTCTCGGTGGCTGAAGGGTTGTTCACCAAGAATGTTTCTATATCTAGATAGTTTCATTAATTTTCTTTTCTTCTAATTAGTTAGTCAAGACACAGGGAAAGTAAAAAAAGTAAAAAAAAATTAATTGGTTGTTTTTATAAAATTAAAAAATTAAAAAATTAATTAAAATATCTATAAGCTAACCCAAAGATCTATATTAATAATAATAAAAAAATTATCTTGCACCTGGCTGTTTTTGTTTGGGTTGTGTCTTGGATGGTACATTACAAATGTAGAACTTCCATGGTAGAAACAAGGAAACGAAAAGAAGAAGAAAGTAATCAACCACAATGAATGAATTATCAAGGCTCATGTAATTTAACCTAGCTAGTAGATACTCCATGCTCTTTCACTAGTAATGGACAACTTTCCTTGTAACCGCTTGGCTTCGACTTCTAGGGCACACATCTACATTGATGTTATCACCGTCATCCTCTCTAAACGAACAAGGTTTCTTCCCTGCAATGCATATTTGGCTGCATCACACCACTTCTCCTCGCTGAAGCTGATTCTGAGAGTACACCACTTCTCCTCCCTGAAGCTGATTGTAAAGGTCCACTTCTCCTCCCTGAAGTTGAATATCCTATGCTGCTCTCTCTCTTAGAATTATTGCTAAAACTCTTAGGAAATCCCGGTCCACCTACCAAACCATGATAATCATTACCAACCATATCAGAAGAATCTGCCATGAACTTCATGTAAAACTCTCCAGCCTTCCTGAGAACTTTAAAGGGTGCTAGCAAAATAATTACGAGCTTGCTTCTCTCCTTTTCTTTGCTTTTCATTGTCCCACCCATGGTAGAGCTACTTTGCATAAAACAGAAGAAGAAGTGTAACTATTGAGAATCAAGGAGGTGGGATATTTTGTTGCAAAAATGGAAATCTTGGAACTTTGTAGTGATCATGAAGAAAGATTTTATATATAGGTGTGTGATGGTTGAATTTGGATTTGATGACTTTTCTATATATTATAGAAGGGTTTATTTAATTATATCTTGCGAGTAATTATAACATCAGATTAAGGTTGAGGTTGTTGAACGGAACAGGAAAAAACGTGCGTGTGGACACTTTCCAGCCATTAAAGACAGACGCATGGAGGTTTCAGAAGTAAATACCAAATAGTACTAATAAAGTAGTTCATTCAGTAGGCCAAAATGGAAAATGCTCAATCGGCTCAGAATCCCACCTCACGAATGATCGAGGAGGAATATCTTGCTCGACTTCCCTCGTCACCTCTCTGTTGAACTAATCACTGTTTTCATTAATAATACAAAGATTAATGCTAATAAATCATATATTTATTGTACTATATACGTTACTATCAGAAGAAATGTGAACGTATCGGCGCTGGGCAACTGGCCTTTTATCATATTATTACGACAGCAGACCAAAATTGTAATACTTGTTTATAGGTTTACGGGCTTGGTTCGATCGACCATGCAATTTGAATTCTTCAACCGGAACAGGCCATACAATAAACAAGTTGTGACAAAAAAAGTATTGCAGCCTGCTCTATGGCTATCCTATAAGGCAAAGCTTTCCTTGACTTGGCTTCTGAAACAGCAATGTCAACGTTGCCTTCATAATCATTTTACTGATAACTCGGTCTTTTTTCTTCAGGACCTTGCAAATCGTAAGCCCCGAGACGTTTTTTTGAGATATTTCTGAAATCTTCGTTTCCAAGCAAGTTGCAGAAATGGAGTGAAAATGCGAAACAGAGCTTAGTCAGCTCCTTTTTTTTTTTTTTTTTTGTGAACCGGATCAAGTCAGCTCGAAAAAGTCAAGACAAATGTTAACGTTGCCGTTTCCCATTGGACCCGGCCCCAGCTAGCTTCGATGGTTTACAACTGATTCACAAGGTTTTTTAATTGCAGCAATTTGAAACCCTTGTTAGAATCAAGGATAGAAATGGAAGCAGATTGCTAAGACGCCCATTGAAACTGATACCTCACAGCTCTGTTCAAGCGTGGCACATCCTACATGGTAGAAGTTCCAGCAAAAGAACTTCCCATTTATGAAACTCCACACCAAAGTAAAATATTTCTTTAGGGACTAAAGTTAAATTTGGTGTAAACAATGAGGATACGATATTCACATTCATTCGAAAGCAACAATTTCATGGGGATGTAGTTTCTGTTAGGGATAAAGATTCATAAACAATGTTCATCTAACGCATTATAGCAAATGAGGATATATATTAATTAGATTTATCAAATAATTAAGCTTTCTAATTAACAGAGATCATGTCGATTTGAAATTCAGAATTTTTCACAATATTTTACCTCAAATTTCCACTTCTCTTAGCCCCTGTTTAATTAAATTCCTTAGTTGGATAAATAAATTTAATTTAATTTTACCAAAATATTAACGATGGGGCAAGAAAGTGTGAAAAGATCTTTGCTAATCTACTTGCCATGACAGGTTCTCAGTTCAAATGTAATCAATAATACCTTGATTATATATATTTAAAATAGACTCGCACGTCGGTCTAATTTCAAGATTGATTAAAAAAAATATATTAGATTACTGGTTGAACACGTGAATTATTAGGTTAATTATTTTTATTAAAAAATATTATTTTATTTTAAAAAAATACTCTTGATATTACCATGATTAAGTTGACTAAGTTAATCAAGCATCAACTAGTAAGTTTTATAATGTAACTGTACGATGTTTTGCGGCTGCAAAGATCTCAAATGGTCTTTGTTTGGAACTAGTCAGGGGTGAGCTAGGAACATACAAGTGTAGGAACACAGGGTCTGGTCTATCGTACCCTGAGGCAATTATCATGAGGCCTCAACAGAACAATGTTGACTGTATGAGACCCGTTCAAAATACATTTACCACATCATTATAGTGAGGGTGTTTTTCATATATATATATATATAAACACAGTTTATTGTAAATTATTAATGTAAAATTATTTATTTGTCTTTGAACGGATTCATCCTTCAACAAAATCTGTCTTATTTTATTTTTTTCAACTTGATTCTTATTTTTATTTTATTTTGATTAAAATTATATTTTAATTTAATTTAACTTTTTAATTAAAAATCTTTATTTCCTGTTTGATTTTTTAAAAAAAATTCACCTTTATTTTTTAAAATTATTTTGTATGATTTATTTTTTCTCTGGTTTTATTTTTTAGTATTTGATTTATTAGAAATTTGACTTCATGTAATTTTATTAATATATATTAATTTTTTTGAAAAATATATTAGTTTTATGATTTTATTTATTTTTTCTATAAATTTATTCCTGATCTCATGATTTAGATCATGCATGTCTTTTTAGAATATAATTATTTTTTTAAATTATTTTGTTTGCTTTTTATTTTTTAAGATGTTATTCTAATTGATCATCTATTATTTTTTGTTTTACATAAATAAAATTTATTTTTTAAAATAACATATTTAGATAAAATTTTTATTTTGTATAATTAAATATCTTGATCTATATTTATTTTTTAAAAAATTTTATTTCTCTTTTGGTTATTGTTAATGATTTTTTTTATTTATTTATATAATTGATTATGACTTATTTAATTGGATATTTGCTTAGGCTTTTTAATTTATGTTTTAAATTTTTTAATATAAAAAACACGTCAAAATAATTTGCATATCTAATATTGTTTTTTATAAAAAAAAAAACTATAAAATGCAGCAGAATACAGGCTAGAGAGCTACTACACAAGATAATTTTCGTGAGCAACGAAATAGTAAAAACAAAGAACTTCTAGAAAAAGCAGAATAGCTTATCATCGCTAATGTCTAGCAACAATCATGGAAGCAAAAAGAGAAGTTTCAAGAAGTGATCAGCACATTAACTGCTTTGGCGGTATCCCATTTAAGTTCTTGTAGGTTTATAGCAACATCTCACTAGTAATACCCAATACTCTTCCTACTAATAGCATGGCTTTTACTAATATACCAATATGCCTTCAAATTGTCATCCTCCCTGAATGAACAAGGCCTATCCTCATCAATTCTCCCAATCTTTCCTACCCCAACACTGTAACTCCTCCCCACACGGCCACTAGGCTCCACTGTTGTTTGTTTGATCACCTCCCCATTAACATCCATATTTGACTCTATTTGATGATGAAGAGTCTTCTTGGCCATCGATTCTAAGATTCCTTTGAGCACCTCATCGTTGTTCGCGTTTTGATTAGGTTTAACACTGAAACACTTAGGCAAGATCATGGCTTCAGCAGCTGGACCGCAAACAAAACTTCCAGTGCCACCTCTTCCAGCACAACTCCACATGCTCTTCATGTACAAGTACTTAGCCTTGCTAATAATTTTGAAAGGTGCTAATAAAATTCGAACAAGCTTGTTGCTTTGCTTGTTTGCAGTGCTCCTCATAGTTGCCCCAACGAGGAAATGAAACTAGCTGGACTGTGAAAAAGAAGAATATTTCGGAATCTTGAGACTATTGAGATGAACAGCAACGTGAACATGCGCGTTTATATGTATGCAATGCGATGATTTTTGGGTTTTAAAATTATGCTGGACTTGTTTCTTGGAGGTAACATCACGCAGGGTTAATTTGAAATGTGAAAGGACCACGGCATGTCATCATTTTTCACAACGTGCAAAGGTTAAAAAGAGGACGGAAACAGTCAAGAAGGCTAGTTAATGGGCATTATGAAGAGTCCTTCTGATGTGATGCTGACCTTATTGTCGTGGTCAAGGATGTTTCAACAATGGGCGGTTACCATTATTTTGTCTAGTTCTAATGTTTTTGTAAATTTAATACATAAAGAATTGCGTCAATCACCAGTGTAAATTTTTTTCTTTGTTTTCTGTTTATGAATTAGACATTTACTTAGTTTATTTCACAAGTTTGTAGGCAGTGTAAAGATCAATATTATTCAGTTGTAATAACGTTTAAGGCATTTACTCTGTGCATAGATAAAACCAAGAGATAATAATCTTAATATTCCAGACTGCAGCTCACTGGATCAATTAAGGAGCTAAGCCAATATTTTGTTTCTTTGTCACTGCTATCTATTTGTTTTAATATAGAAGCAGTCTTTATGAAGCCTTCTTCTTTATATATGTGATCAATATAGTTGCTATAAAAAATAGTATTTTGGTATATTAATTAACCAACAAAGAATCAAGAACTTTAGTAATATTTTCGTCTCCAATAATGGAGATCTGAGCTGGGAACAATCAGTGGGTCATGTCTAACTTCAAAAATGTCCTCTCCATCTTCCCATCAGACCCCAAACCTAACTTCCCATCAGACCCCAAACCTAAATCGTTGTGCACACCAGTTCTTCTCTGTATGCTTCCAAAAAACGATTCAAGCTCACATCATAATATCATTATATAATCTCTTATTCTCAGTTATTGAATTAATAATTTCATTGGTTTTATGATTTTTCATCGATTAATGCCAGGACATTTAGTTGAGGATAATAGCAAGTTAGTTGAGGATAATAGAAAAATTGATCTATTAGTTAGCAAATCTTTTTTATTTACACATCTAAAACAATATATAATAATAAAAAATAGAGATTATAACACTAGAATATAATATATGTTCCTTCAAGTGGAAGATAAATGATTGACTTCAAGCTTAAAGTAAAAAATAATAAAAAAATAGTAGAAAATAACTTAATAAAGACATCTATAAATTAATTATAAAAAGAAATAAAATGAATTTGAACCTGTCTTGTACAAAATAATAATTAATTTCAACATATTTAATACGAATATAAAAGATATAATTCAAAAATAAATAAATAGCATTAAGATTATCATACTAATTAATAGGAGTAAAAGTAGAAGAGATTTATAGGTCAACATATTAGAATATAATGCATCACACACATTAAGAAATATTGATAAAAAATTAAATTATGATAATTTAATAATTAAATATATCTTGATTAAAATATATTTTTAGAAATTAAAAACTATAATATAATTAATACAAAAATTATATTTCTAAATCTAGAAAAATCAAATAAATACTCAATCAAGTTAATTTTTAAAATTATTATGAATTATATGAATATTATTCATGGAGCAAATTTATATTTTGTCAATTTATAATGTTTTTTTATCAAATTTTTATATAAATAGTAAATTATATTTTTTATTTTTAAATAATTATTTATTAAATATAAAAACTATATAAATCAGGTAATAATAATTAAGAAAAAGAGAGCTAATAATCATAACATACCAACATGCGTAGATCTAGACATTGCGTGGACTCCCAACATCCCTATTTATACTCTACGTTCGCTGTTTGATGTTGCTTCTCCCAGTTTCGTGAGCTCCTTGCCGTTTCAAGTGTGACTTGTCATGTTTAAAGTGGCCGTCTCTCTGGGCTGGTGTGTGTAGAAGTCAAAAGAATTTTCTTTGTAAGGTAGCATCCCTGCGTGATAGACTTTACCCTTTAAGAAGGATACTTTCGGTGATTTCTTTGCTTTATTACTTTCATTCGAGTCATGCTCAGGTGTTTGCTTTTCAGTGGGGTCCTAATGCATTGTATATTCACTGTTTCACTATTACATCAAACTTATGCGAATAAATATGTGGAGTCCATTAGTGCCAAGACTTTGTAAAAATCATTTTAGCATATTCTATCATAAAAAAAAAAAAAAAATGGTCTTTCTAGTTTGTTTATTTACCAAAAAAAGGGCAAATTTTAAATTTTTTTATAAAATCCAAAATTTTCATGTGCCTTTAATTTATTTAGCATTTCTAAATGATTTTAATTTCATTTCTATATATAACTGGCGATCTATTGTTTTGACATGTATGTATAAATATCTATATTTTGCATGTATGAAAGAGCCTAATCAAGTTAGAGGATGTTTGTTACTTTCACAAGTATGAATAAAAAAATTTAAAATAACTATTTACATTATTGTTGTTATTAGTATAAAATAACTATTTCTTTTTTTTTTTATTGTTGTTGTTGTTGTTGTT
>NW_011499883.1:669431-678868 GCF_000495115.2 Populus euphratica
CTACTACTACTACTACTACTACTACTACTACTAGTAGTAGTATTATTAGTATTATTATTGCTACTATTATTATTGTTATTGTTATTGTTACTATTGTTGTTGTTTATAATTTGTACAATTAACCTCCCTGTGGTTCGACCCCGATCTTGCTGGATTATTTATTACTTTGACACTCCTGCACTTGGAAGAAGATATCAATCTTTTAGTCGTGTCAAGTTTTTGGCGCCGTTGCCGGAGAGGTAAGTTCTTGTATAAATTATAGTATTTAGTTAATTTTCTCTTTTCATTTTTCTTATGTATAACTTTATTTCTTTTTTCTTATTTCTTCCTTTTTTGTTTTCTTTTCCTTTTATTTTATTCCTACACGTGCATGAGAGTGTGGTCACGTACATCAAGTGGTAGACTTTGTAGGGTATCCTTATCATTTTCAGAAAATATGGCCGAAGAAGATAATCAATCACTTTATAATGAGAATAACCGTGCTAGAACACTTAGAGACCACATGAATCCCACAAGAACAAGTGCAGCATCATGCATAGTTTTTCCTCCCGATGCATCTCATTTTAATTTTAAACCAGACATTATTCAACTTTTACCTTCTTTTCATGGCTTAGAATTGGAAAATCCATACTTGCATTTAAGGGAGTTTGAGGAGGTCTGCAACACGTATAATAATTTAAATTATAGCATGAACACTATCAGATTAAAGCTTTTTCCTTTTTCATTAAAAGATAAAGCTAAAACATGGCTATAAAATTTAAGACCAGGATCCATTCGTGCTTGGGATGAAATGCAACAACAATTTTTAAAGAAGTTTTTCCCATCTCACAGAACAAACTCTTTCAAAAGACAAATCACTACTTTCACTCAAAAACCAGGAGAAACATTTTATCAATGTTGGGATAGATATCGAGACTTGCTTAATACTTGCCCTCATCATGGTTTTAAAACATAGACATTGGTTTCACATTTTTATGAAGGGTTAACACCTAGAGATAGGCAAATGGTTGAATTGATGTGCAATGGAACTTTTGAAGATAAAGACCCTGATGAAGCAATGGAGTACTTAGACTTGTTAGCTGAAAATGCTCAAAATTGGGACACCGCAGGTACTTATGAGGCACCGAGTAAAACTCAACCTCATACATCTAGTGGAGGTATGTATAACCTTAGGGAAGATCATGACCTTCAAGCCAAGTTTGCATCTTTAGCTAGAAAAGTCGAGTCACTAGAATTGAAAAAGAGTGGTAAATTAAAATCTATTGAAAACATTTTGTGTCAAATGTGTGAAACAAATGAACACTCAACTAATAATTGTCCGACCTTGCCTTCTTTTAAGGAATGTCTTTATGAACAAACCCATGCTTTAAATAGTTTTGAAAGGCCCAATCATAACCCATACTCGCAAACATACAATCCTGGTTGGAGAAATTACCAAAATTTTAGTTGGAAGAGTGACAATGCACAAACTTCACCACCACAGTTTCAAGCACACCATAATTTCCAAAATTCTTATGGATATGCACCTTCTTATGCTCCACCTCCTAGAAGAAATCTTGAGGAAACATTGCATGCATTCATTGAAAAGCAAGAGACAATCAATACTCAACTTGCTCAAAACATGACAGATTTTAAAGATACTCTTGCAAAATTAACATCTGCTCTCAGTTTCCAAGAGAAAGGTAAGTTTCCATCTCAATTACAGCAAAATCCCAAGGGGCAATACAATGCAAATGCAAGTAGTTCTGGAAGTCAACACATGGATCAAGTCAAATCAGTCATCACTCTTTATAGTGGTAAGGTTATTCAAAAACCAATTCTTGAACCTTGTGAGAAAGATGATGAGTCAATCTCTAAGGGTAAGGAAGGGGTTGAATCTAAACATTGCAAAGAAAAGACTGATTCCCCACTAGCACTTCTATTTCCTCATGCCATGATCAATCAGGAAGAAATCGAGGATGAAAAAGGCACAAAAAATGTTGATGCAGATCTTTTATCAAAAGTGACAACAGATTCGACACCCGACATCACACCTATCGATGATTACTTTCCTGATGTATCATTACTTTCTCTTAGTTCAATACCTTGGTTTGCTAAAAATATTAATTTTCTTGCTTCAGGATTTTTGCAGCTCATTGGAGTACCAAAGACAAAAGAAAATTTTTGAGCGACATGCAAAATTTTTATTGGGATGACCCTTACTTATTCAATTATTGTCCTAATCAAATATTTTAAATATGCATTCCCGACAATGAGGTAAGTAATGTCATTAAATTTTGTCACTCTAAGGCACATGAGGATCATTTCTCATAAAAAAAGAGAACTGTAGAAATCTTACAAAGTGGATTTTACTGGCCCACCATATTCAAGGAATCACATGCATTTCGCAAAACCTGTGAAAATTGTCAAAAAGTGGGATTTATTTCAAAACACAGAGAGTCTTTAGATAATCTTCTATTGACTCTTAAGTCTCATCATAGTTGAGATAAGCATCGTGTAATTCATGACTTATGAACCCACTATTTCATAAAGAACATGATCGACTTAGTCTTGGGAATCTGACTAAAAAAAACCTTGTTTACCAGTTTTTAAGAAAACTGGATGGGAAGCCTATCCCTGACCCATAGAGGGCGTTTAAGCCTTCTTGGACGTAAAACTAAGGGAAGATGTGAGCCACAATCACAACTACCTGTACATACACATGCTTTTTCAAAAGTAAATAAATAAATAAATAAATAAAGAGAGAGAGAGAGAGAGAGAGAGACTCTAGCTGGCCTACATATAGGTGGTATGATTGCCTTTCTAACTTCTCATCTATAAAATCCTCTCTTCCTTCCCTTCATTTCCACTCAACCCATACATTCAACAAATACAGAAGTGTATAGAAATGGCAAGTTCCTCAGGTCATCATATAAGAAATATTTTTTTTTTCGGTGGATCTAATCCTGGGAAAGAAAATGAGCTTTTAGAATCAACAAATCATCTTGGTCCAGTGCTAGCTGAGAGAAAGATTCATTTAGTGTATGGAGGAGGCAGTCTTGGGTTAATGAGAGGTGTGTCAATAGCTGTATTTTTAGGAGGTAGTCAAGTTTTGGGGGTCGTCCCCGAAACTTTAGCACAAGGGGATATTATTGGAAAAATAATTGGAGAGGAACTTCAGGTCTCCACAATGTCAGCTCGCATGAATGCAATGTTTAACCATGCTGATGCCTTCATTGCTTTATCAGATGGTCTAGGCACATTGAAAGAGATCTCTCATATTTCCTCTTGGGCCCAACTGTATATTCACCATAAACCCATAGGTTTGTTAAATGTTAATGGTTATTATGATAAGTTGTTGTCTTTTCTTGATCATGCTGTGGAACAAGAATTTCTAACATCTTCTGCCCGACAAATCATAATCTCTATTGCTATATCTGAACAATTGATTGACCAACTATAATCTTTCATTCCTGTGATTGATTCTTCCATGAGTCGCATAAAATGGTCAACTAAGGAAAGCCGTAAAAAGCTTAGATTGGATTTGAGCCTTCATTTATGAATCTTTGTGTCTTTTGGTTTTATTATTGTGTTTTGTTGTTACTTATATTTGTTTCAGTGTGTTTCAGGTTTGTCAGTGTTTGTTATTTCAGGTGATATCTTCTATACTCTATCTTTCTACCTTCAAACATTGAGGACAATGTCTTATTTTAGTTGGGGGGAGAGGGTAGTAGCTAAAAAAAAAAAACTATGTTTTCTATTTCATAAAGCATATGCAAAATTGTTGTTACTATGATGGCAGAGTAAGGAGAACTTTTATGACTCTTGAGACGCATCTTAGTAATCATTCGTAACAAGGTGTATCATAATACTTCTTGAAATATTCAGATTTACAAACTCTCGCATTGTTATCACTTAATTCTGCTCATATACTTATTTAACATGTATTCTTAAACCTTAATTTACACACACACACACACTTTAACATATGATTGTGGGTTGCATATTGGATTATTACATTATTTATGTTCTTTTGTTAAAGGTAACAACTAAGGGTAAAGGATAGTATATAATTAAAAAAAAATAAAAAAAACAAAAAAAAGAGAAGAAAAAAAGAAAAAAAATGATAATAATAAAAATATAGATAAGTTTGGTTCCGTAGCCTCCTTAACCTAAGCAATTAAGCCCGAAGGGGTGTTTTAACACCTAATACCCTAAAGTAAACTGAATTGGGAGTTATTGGCCCAACGCTTGTTACATGGGTTGAGGAGAAAAGCTTAAGAGAATCAAACATTGCACTATCTACATATCAGTATCTGCGACCCGAGTTATTAAGCTCGTAGGGGTGTCTTAACACCTAATGCCCTAAGACCAACTGGTCTGGGAGTCATTAGTTGAAAGCTCGTTACATGGGTTAAAGATGCATGGTGTTTTTAAATTATATGTATATATGATTAGTACTTAAAAGTGCATTTTTATCATGGTTTTATATCATCATTTTACACTTGAAGTATCAATAACTCCTTAACTAAAGCATGTTTTATAATAATATATCTAATAATATAAGATACCTTTAATTTATAGTAAATATTCATTTTAAATACAGGCCTATCACATAAATGAAAGGATTGATTGATGACTTTAAAAACTTAAATTGCAAGGGCAAAGAGATGACAAAAATTAGAAAAGAGATGTCGGTGCAATCCAAACCGGAACACTGTTTGGTAATTGGGTCATATCTGGAGCTATAGATCTCAGATTTAGGTCTACTTTATATGGATGGAAAGGTAAGACATAGGCCTACAACTTTCACATGGAGCCTAAGATCTAAAAAGGTCATTTTCAAGTCCAAATTATTGTAACAACAAAGAAGCCCGAAGCTGTCCTCCAGCCCGAGCACTGTTCAGTATTTTGGCCATTTCTGGAGTTCTAGAAGTCCAAATGAGCTGAATTTTTTACACAAGAAAGCTGAGACAATTACCTACAACTTTCATGTTTTTGAGTGACTCTAATTTTGACGTTATCAATGACGGTTTGGGCAGACAAGAGAAGATAAAGATTGTCATCAAGTCAAGAGTTGGCTACCCACTCATCAATTAGTCACCAAATCAATAGTTCCCAATTTTGGCCTATAAAAGGAGGCATTTGCCATGCATTTAGGCATCTTGGTTTCCAGATCAAGATCATGCTCTTCCTTTCTCTCTTTGTATTTTTTATGCTTTGCTTTCATTAATATCAAGTTTATGCCTTTCATTTCCTTTCCTTTACTTAGGTAACTCTTATCTTATTTATGTTTTTATTTTGTTTATTTATTTTTCTTTCTTTTATTATGTCTAGCTAATTTTATTATGTCAAGGTGAAAAGATTACACTAATGGTGTAAGAATAAGTATAGTGTAAACTCAATATGGACTTTGATGTTTGATACTAACATGTTTTGTATTTGTTATCTTGTTCACTCTTTAATACTTTGCTTGTTAAATGACTAATCTTGATTTATGTTGTATAACACTTGGTACAACAAATGCTTGGCACTTTCATAGCCTATACTGTATGGTATAACCGACACCTGAGCTATGAAAGGAACTTGATTTGTTGTTAATATAATTTATAATCATGAATGCTTGACGAGATTTACAAGTATTAGCATTAATTGAATAAGATGACTAATGTAATAATGTTAACAATCTATAATCTGATTGGAACCTCCTTTGTGTGTGGTTTCCAATTGACTAATAAGAGTTTATACTATACTTGTTTGACATACCATTAGTGGATCCTCTAACCTTGACATTTATTGTTATCGTTGTTAAATCTTTACGTTACTAGTCCATCTCAAAGTTCTCATCATCTTCTTCTTCTTCTTCTTTTTCTTTATTATTATTATTATTATTATTATAATTGTTATTATTGTTGTTGTTGTTGTTGTTGTTGTTGTTATTGTTATTGTATTATTGTTATTTATAATTTGTACAATTAACCTCCCTATGGTTCGACCCCGGTCTTGCCGGGTTATTTATTACTTCGACACTCCTGCACTTGGGAGAAGACATCAATCTTTTAGTCGTGTCAATATATATTTAAAAAAAAGAAGAAGAAAAAAAAAGAGACAAAAATAATAATCCTAACCCAAGGAAGTTAACCTTAAACATTAGAACAAAAATTTTGTTTTCTTCCAAGAAAAGCCCCATAATTATATGTTGATACATTGAGCACGAAAGAAAGGTTTATGAATATCTTGTTAAGAGGTATTGAGCAGATATATAAATTTAACGAGAGTTTGTTTATCTGGATAGATTAATGGAAGTTAAATGATGAATACCTTGCTTTGTGGAATTTGCAAATTGTTTTTCTATTTTGACGCTTTGATTACTAGGGACTAGTAATAAGCTGGTTAGGGGGGTGTGATTAGTACTTAAAAGTGTATTTTTATCAAGGTTTTATATCATCATTTTGCACTTGAAGTATCAATAACTCCTTAACTAAAGCATGTTTTATAATAATATATCTAATAATAGAAGATACCTTTAATTTATGGTAAATATTCATTTTAAATGCAGGCCTATCACATAAATGAAAGGATTAATTGATGAATTTAAGAACTAAAATTGAAAGGATAAAGAGATGGTCAAACTTAGAAAAGAGATGTCGGTGCAATCCAAACCGGAATACTGTTCGGTAATTAGGTCATATCTGGAGCTATAGATCTCAGATTTAGGTCTACTTTATATGGATGGAAAGGTAAGACATAAGCCTACAACTTTCACTAGAGCCCAAGATCTAAAAAGGCCATTTTCAAGTTCAAATTGTAGCAATAACAAAGAAGCCTGAATCTGTCCTCCAGCCCGAGCACTGTTTAGTAGTTTGGCCATATTTGAAGTTCTAGTAGTTGAAATGAGCTGAATGTTTTACACAAGAAAGCTGAGACAATTACCTACAACTTTCATGTTTTCGAGTGGCTCCAATTTTGACGTTATCAATGACGTTTATGGCAGACAAGAGAAGATAAGGATTGTCACCAAGTCAAGAGTTGGCACCCACTCATCAATTAGTCATCAAATCAATAGTTCCCAATTTTGGCCTATAAAAGGAGGCATTTGCCATGTATTTAGGCATCTTGGTGTCCAGATCAAGATCATGCTCTTGCTTTCTCTCTTTGTATTTTTTGTAATGTTTATGCTTTGCTTTCATTAATATCAAGTTTATGCCTTTCATTTCCTTTCCTTTACTTAGTTAACTCTTATCTTATTTATGTTCTTATTTTATTTATCTATTTTTCTTTCTTTCATTATGTCTAGCTAAGTTTATTATGTCAAGGTGAAAAGGTTACACTAATGATGTAAGAATAAGTATAGTGTAAACTCAATATGGACTTTAATGTTTGATACTAACATGTTTTGTATTTGTTATCTTGTTCACTCTTTAATACTTTGCTTGTTAAATGACTAATCTTGATTTATGTTGTTTAACAATTAGTACAACAAATGCTTGACACTTTCATAGCCCATACTGTATGGTATAACCGACACCTGAGCTATGAAAGGAACGTGATTTGTTGTTAACATAAGTTATAATCATGAATGCTTGACGAGATTTACAAGTATTAGCATTAATTGAATAAGATGACTAATGTAATCATGTTAACAATCTATAATCTGATTGGAACCTCCTTTGTGTGTGGTTTCCAATTGAATAATAAGAGTTTATACTATACTTGTTTGACATACCATTAGTGGATTCTCTAACCTTGACATTGTTTGTTATCATTGTTTAATCCTTACGTTAATTTTCCATCTCAAAGTTCTCATCAATTTTTCTTCTTCTTCTTCTTCTTCTTCTTCTTTTTCTTTATTATTATTGTTGTTGTTATTGTTACTATTATTGTTGTTTATAATTTGTACAATTAACCTCCCTTTGGTTCGACCCCAGTATTGCCGGATTATTTATTACTTCGACACTCCTGCACTTGGGAGAAGACATCAATATTTTAGTCGTGTCAACAGACATACAATACAAGTAACATTCCCAATGGATTCAAAACACCATAAGCAATCAAAGCTTTTAAGAATTAATATATGTTAAATGATGTATTTTATTTATTGACATTTTAATTTAATATTAATATTTTATTATTATTAGGTTGACTTGTTGTTATGTGATAGTTGAAAGGCCATATCTAAGCTTCGTAATATCAACAAAGAACACAAATGATATTTCTATGTGTCTTAGTGATTTGATTTTTGTTACAATGCACTTGAGAACATTACAGAGATGTTAACTCTTGATAATATCATAACAAAAGATAAGGTTACTCAAGCAAGAGCAAGAGCAGGAGCAGGAGTAGGATGTAGTCATGCTGCTGATAAACCTAGATCATCTAGTAAATAATGTAAACGTAGATAGATAAATGAATTATGTTGATATATTTTAGGATTTCAATTAGTAAAATGTTATATTATTTAATTACTTCATATTTCTTTTATATGTATGTTGACACGACTAAAAGATTGATGTATTTTATATGTATGTATGAATGTATATATATTTATTTATTTTCATTCATCTCATGAAAATATTTTCATATAGAGCTACAATTTATAAATATGGTGAGGGAGAATAATTGAGATTTGTGTTTTGAGAGTTAAGCCTGAGGCTAATGTTAAAATTTATTTTGTTTGGTTATTTGAAAGTATTTTTAATCAGGATAAAATTTGAATATAGTTTTAAATAGAGAAAACTATATTGAAATTTTATTAAAATTAAAAAAATACCTCACTCTCTAAAATTATTAACTAAATTAAATATAAAATTAACATAGTAAATAACCATTAAAATTATAATTGTTATATAATTCAATGATAAATCGAATTTTTTGTGTGTTAGATTTAGATGTAGAGAAATTTAGCTGCTGAATTTTCAAGGAATAGTGAGGGACGGCTGGTATAATTTAATGGATGTCACGTTCTGTAATGTGTCCTTCTAAACTATATTATTTTACTTTTTTATTTTATATATATATATTGTGTTGATTGCTAAATCTTTTTACTTTCTATGCTAATTTCGCAATATATCCTGAATTTAGCAGCATTATTTTGTACACATTTGGCAAGCGAGGAATTCCAGGGACAGGGACAGAGGACAGCTAAAGAGTCACTCCCGAGTGAGTCTTGACACTCAGCTATATTTAATTGTCACGTCTAGCTGAGAACGTGCCTCTTGCAGGTTGCAAGAAGCACGATATATCAACATCTTAACCAGTTTAATTAGTGCTGAGCTTCAAATTTCGGATTTTGCAGGACTAACTTATTTAGCCGAGCTTAGACATTATTTGATACTGTGATCAAAAGATGTTTTTTTAAAAAGTTAATTTTTTAATTAATATATTTTTTATATTTTTAAATTATTTAATGTCAAAAATAATTTTTTTTAAAATAAAAATATATTATTTTAATATATTTT
>NW_011499883.1:679009-700984 GCF_000495115.2 Populus euphratica
ATTAGAAACACAACCCCTGTAAGATTTCGATTTCCAAGATTTTCACAGATAAACCAAGTTTAACACAACATATCAATTAACTGATTTCAAAGGAGATTTAATTGGTAATGAGTAAAAAGAAAGATATTTTTAATCAAATCAACTAATTAAGTACAGGATAACTAGAATAATTAGATCGAAAAGTTGAAAATAAAACCAAATAAATTACTCAGCATCAAAAGAGTTTCTTTATGCACCTTTAGCCACTATTATAAATTCCCCACTTTCCTATGAATGAAGTTCCATCTCTTTGTTTGTGGAAAGAGATTGATATTCCTCCAGCTGCGTTTCTTTCAACACCAAGAATGAGTCAATTTCCCCAGTAAGCACAAGAATTCTTCTAGCTCATTGACGTTCAGTTCTGGAAATGATCACATCCTCGTTTCTTAACAGCTTATGCTATCTTATTCCTGCGTGGTTTCGTTCTTGTTTGCAGATTTATCAGTGGACTAGATTTGGCAAACTTAGTGGTCAGCGCAGATTTGCTTCAGCTTTCATGCGGTGCCATAAGGGACCTCCACGCAGAAGCCAATCCAAATCAACAGTTGTCTGTAAGACACAAACTTGTCAGACAACCGAATTGTACCACCATAGCTTTTGCCACTTCACCCCTCTGCACAAAAGACCATATTTTACAAGGAGGAGATTTGGTTTCATCATCAGCTCTCAAGGAGGAGGGGTTTCCTCTCTTTGAATCCTTGTGCTCCGAAGGCAACCCTTCCTTCTCCGTTCATAGGGCTGCAATAAACCTTTTTAAGGCCTATTTTCAGGAGCTCTCTCTACTCAGAAATCAGGTACTCTTCTTCCCTACAATCTCTTGAATCCTTTTCCATATGCCTTTACCTGGATCTTTTTTATCCTTAGTGTAGAATCATAGCCATTAGATCTGGTGAACTGGTTCACATTCATTCTCTGTAAATTGTTTCTGCCTATCTCCGGTCCTCCATGGTAAAATAACAGCAAACTATTATTTAGTCCCTATATTTTTAATAAAATAATTAATTTATCCCTCTGGGTTTAAAAGCCCTATATATATTGAGTGTCTATATTTTGTATCTTCTTATAACTTAGTCCCTCCCTTGGTTGCTCGTTACCATTTTCTTTCTCTTAAAGTGCCCTTCTTTATTGGTCAATTTTTATAATCTCACCAGCTACAAACTAAACCAAAATTCGATCTAAAAGGGCGGTTTGGAAATTCTAGAAAAAAATCACAATCAATTTTGGTGAAAGATGTCAAAGAACTACAATTTTCAAGACTAAAAGGAATAATTTATAAAATCATAGAAAACACAGGAGCCGAAATTGTACAATAATTTTAGTCAATTTTAGCTTGCAACTTTCACATGAGAGTGTTTTCATATACGTGGTAATTTCAGGTTTATTTTTTTAACTGAATTTTTTTATTTTTTTTAGAAAATTTATTTATTTAGGGTTTGGAAATGCAGTAATAATTATTTTTTAAAGTATTTTTTATTTAAAAATATATTAAAATAATAAATTTAAAGTTTTACATTCAAAATGGAATAATCAGTAAGGGGAAACAATATAAAAAAAAATTAAAGTAAAGAAAAAATAAAAATTTTTATCTTTTAAAAAATATTTTTGAAATAAAAAATAAAGCAGTCCTTTAGCTTATATAATGTATTGTATCGTGTCAGATCCATGATTCGAAGACTGGTGAGTTACTATTGAACTCTCAGTTGATTGTTACCGGACACTCTCTAGGAGGATCAATTGCTTCTCTCTTCACTTTATGGCTGTTAGACACCATCAAACGAACATCCAACAGAATTAAACTCCCCCTCTGCATCACTTTTGGTTCACCCCTTTTAGGGGACCAAGGCCTCCAACGAGCCATCTCAGAACATTCAAAATGGAATACTTTCTTTTTACACGTTGCTGCAAACAAGGACCTAGTTCCAAGAATCTTCAGTACTTCACAACCTAGTCCTCGGTGCAAGCCGTTTGGTACATTTTTCTTCTGTTCTGAGCTGGGATGCAACTGTGTTGATGATCCTGAAGTGGTTTCAATGTTATTGAGAAGCACAATAAGTCAGGTTTCCGCCGAAGAAATGGGGATTGATGATTATAGTGGAATTGTGAAGCGTCTGAAGGCCAGACTTATCTTGAGAGAAGATTCACAACTTGGCCAACCGGTTTTACCTCCACTTCGGCTAGGGATAATCTTACAGCTGAAAGCCATCGGAGTAGATATAACTGCCGAGGTAACGAGTACTATTTAATTTTTTTCACAACATTGATTGATGACTTTCACAAACAACCTCTCTTAATATTTTTATGATGCTAAAATCCTTCGAAACTTCAGACCAAGGCTTAGCCAGAGTGTTCATAAGATCAATTGGCAACTATTCTTTCCCTTTAATAACTCAAGTTCACTGTCTTTTGCTACTTACTTTTAGTTTTTCGAATAGCTAATGGCAAATCCATTTAAACTCAGCAGCAGCAGCAGAACAACAGCATCAATGATCTAATATCAGAATTGGAAAGCCACGAAAATCGAAGGGCACAAAAAATGAAGAGTATTGACGGCGTAGAAAAACTAAACAGAGTAAAGATAAAAATGGCCTGCCTAGAATGGTACAAGAAAGACTGCAAGGCTAGGGGGATAGGTTACTATGATAGTTACAAGAACCTGTACTTTAGTAGCGACAATGACGTTACCAAGCACAAGAAACTCCTCACCAATTACTGGAGAAAATTGGTGGAGGATGCAGAGCGAAAACCCCAGAAGGAAGGAGCATATATGCGGGAGACATGGCTTTATGCTGGGACAAATTATAGAAGAATGGTTGAACCACTTGACATTGCCGAATACTATAGACAGAAAGGGAAACGAGACTACCAAACTAATGGAAGATCTAAACATTATATTCTTCTGGAGCAATGGCAAAAGGAGCATGCAGAAAAACTTGCAGGCGCACCAAACGATAAGAAGAAACAAAATGTGGCTGGTAATCTTACTGAGGATTCTTGCTTTTGGATGAATGTGGAGGAGGCTCTCATTTTTTGCAAACAGTTGAAAGATGGAAGTGATGAAGAGAAACAATCGGCGAGAGAGCGTCTGAATGTGTTTGAGCAGTATGTGATGGACGAAATCAATAACTATGCAGTATCTCCTGAGATTTTCTTGGGAAAAAGCAGTTTTATGAATTGGTGGAAAGATTTTCAGGAAATCATAGAAACATCCCATGATTCTCCTCTCAGCGGCTTCATGAAGAACTGCAGATATTGCCAATATGAAAAGGGGCAGTTTTAGACGTTTAGTACTCAAGATAGAATCAATTGTTTTACTTTCTTATGAACTATATTGCACCAAAATAATGTGTAATTGCTATCAGACCAAATAACTAAGGAAAGGATTATTGAGTTGCTGCAGAGCTCAAACAGCAAACACAGGGATAGGTTTTTTCTTTCTGCAAGAGTTCTCTTCTTGTCCTCGTTCTCAATTAACTAAACATTATTATTTTATAGTAAAACTGAAACGCTGAAGTGAAAACAATGCGGACGGTACACTGTCTTTTCTTTTTTGCCCCTTTCAAAACCAGTAAAGTACCTAGCCATTGGGGGTATTTTTGTTATTTTATATGATCACTTGTCCTTAATTGTGTTTTTATATTTATTGTGTACAATAAAATGGCTTTATTACTATTGTAATCATAATTTTTAAAGTTGGAGTAAATGATGCTCTTTATTTTTATTTTTTATGTATAATAAAATAACTAAATTATTTTAAAAAAAACTAAGTTTTTTATTCACTAATGGTCAGGTATTTTTTTAAATGATATTTTGATATTTTTATAATAATTTTTATAAAAAAGTTGTAGTGTGTATCTTGGCATACGCCATTAAGTGGATATCACCCACACTTATCATATGATGTCATTCGACTATAAAACACCGTCTTCATGTTGGAAGTGAATTAACATCCTTTATATTGTCATGTGGCGCATGTATACAACAAAGCTTCGGCTGATGTTTAATTGACTTTTTTCTTTTTCTTTTTCTTTTCCTTTTTCTTTTCATTGCTAAAATATAGGTGTATCCTATGTTTTTATTTTGTATATGTAATTTAGTTCTCGATCACTACATGTTTTGTGTTTTTTTATCTTATTTTGATTAAATTTTTTCTTTAATTTTTTCTTGTCATTTAGTTTAATTTGATTTTCATGTTAAATTTAGTATTCATTCTTTTAATTTTTATACCCTTTTACTAATTAAATTTTATTTTCAATTTCAACCCTATACAATTGATTTTAATTTATTTTTATATTGAATTTGGCATTTGTTCTTTTTTTCTATTTATTTTTTTATTTTAAATGCTTTTTTATTGCATTTTCTTTCTAATTTAATCCCTTATTATTTGTTTAGATGAGAATTCCTCTTTGTTCTCCCTTTCATATAGGGTTAGTCTTGTCCTCGTAGCTAGGGTAACAATTGTCAAAGTTTAATATGGGTTGAATTTAATGTTTTTAGGTTTTTTATAAAATTAATTTATTTTAAATTTTTTCCTTTAAAATGTAATTTTTATAATTGATTTCCATGCTTTTCTCATTTGTTTTTATGGTGGGTTAGCTCAATCCTAAATTGACTTGGATCGTTTTTCATTATTTTTTAAAAATTATTACTTCTTGGTTTCATCATTAAGTTTTTTTTAATGGAAAATTTTTATTCATTGTTTTTTATATTTGTCTTCTATGTAGTTAGTTTTGGTTTCATGACTATGATTATATATTTTGATGGTTAGTATGAGTTGATTTTGATATTTTTCTATCTATTTTTAAATATTTTTTTATTTTATTTTTTTACATATTTTTTTTTAGGCATTGATCTTTGTATTTTTTTTTTTACTTTTCTTTTCATGGGTCTATCCTGATTGCATGTCCATCATTGCAGAGATAACTAATAAATCCAGGTCAACCCTTATCTTTTGTTTAATTTTTTTTTGTTTTTTTTGTTTTGTCCTTTTATTATAGGTTATTTAATAGTTGGATTTTATAATTTTATTTAATTTTCTTTCATTAATAACTTTTTTTTATTTTTATTAGCATGAAGAATTATTTAATTAGATAAAATATTTATTTTAAAAAATAAAGTGATTAGACATAACTATAACAGTATAAGAATTGTGTTGGGAGCTGAAGTATGTGTGTGTGTGTGTGTAATTTTAATTTGGAAAACACGTGGGAGGGTTCTGGAAAAGCAAGGATTTGATTTCTAGAGAAACTGAAAATGATCAGTTTCATTACTGCAACATTATGGGCCTTTTATAAATTTTACCAGATATCAAGAGCTAGCCATTGATGTTCATTTACCGCGTAGAATTTTGCTAGTGCATAGCTGAACAGCGTTCAATGTACCGATATTTTTTTAAAAAAATTTTTTTACTTAAAATATTTTCAATTTTTTTTTTCATTTCAATTTTTTTTTGCTCTTATTGATTTTTTTCCCTTCCTATAAAGAGTAAATAAATTGATGAGATATATTTTATATTGTATAAAAATTATGTGATGATAGTTTTTTTTTTTAATTTAAGGTTGGATTGAATTTATTTATTAAAACATGTTTGTTTTACTTTTAAAAAATGCTTTCAAAAAAGTTGGATTTTATTTTTTATTTTTTTCCTATAGTTCAAATAAACATTTTTTGATATTTTTTTTATTACTTTGATGTAATGAAATAAAAAATAGGTTTTACAAAATAGAAATAATATTATATCAATATATATTTTTTAAAATATTTTAAATTTTTTTAATGATATTGAGTTTGCTTAAATTACCGGACCCAATGATATTGGGGCGGCTCCATAGCCAAATCTAAGGATATTTTTAATTTCTTTTCTTTAATTTTTTAAGATATTTTTAATTTTAGTTTTTTCTCTTTAGATTTTTTTCTTTTTTCTTATTTAATTTTTTTTATATTATAAAGAGAAAATAAATTAATGGAACTTTTTTGGTATTATACAAAATTAAGGTGAAGATAATTTTTTTCATTTGAAATTGAGTTGAATTTCCATACTAAAACATGTTTGTTTTTGCATCTCGAAAATACTTTAATTTTTTTAAAAAAATTGAAATTTTTTTCTTTAATTCAAATTAATTTTTTTTGATGTTTTTGTATTATTTTGATGTGATGATATAAAAAATAATTTAAAAAATAAAAAATATTATCTCATCTTATTTTTTTAAAAATATTTTAAAAAATAACCATTACATAATAATATACTAACTACCATATTGGTTAAGAGCACAAAATATATTTACACCAATACTATCTTCAAATAAAATATTTTTTACAATAGCACGATAAATAGTACATAAAGAAGCAGCGTCTAATACACTTACAACTAATTTCTTTTCTTTTAATTCTCTTCCTTTCAAGATATTTCTAATTGGATTTTTTTCCACTTTATTTTTTTCTCTTATTATTTTTTTTTATAATATAAAGAGAAAATAAATTGATAAATTTTTCTTCATTTTTTTTTGAAATCTAATAAAATCACTAGCAACAGCAACAACAATAACAATAATAGTATCAACATTAAAAACAAATGGATTCTTAAGAAACCAATACGAACTTACATCAAAATTCTTTAAAATCTTAAACTCAACAATAAACAAATGCAAAAGTTCACTTACTCTGCACCAAACCAAAAACCCAGAAAATTAATCATAGCTTAAAAAAAGAGGAGGAACAGAATCTGTAAAACCTAAGCTTTAGTTGCATGGTAATGAAACATCAACCTCCCCTGCAACTCCTCTATAAATAGAGTAACAGAAGGGTCTCTAGAATTATTTTGTATGTGATTGATAGTAATATTTATTATAAATTTATTCAAATTCTTTATAAAATATTGACGAAGTAATTTCATCAATGATGTAATAGTGTTGTTGTGGTATATGAAATAAATTGTTCCCCTCACCTCTGGAATATACCAACAGATTATGTTCATCCGTGTATTCATCTGTAATAATTAAAAAATCTTTTAAAAAATTTTTTGAACAAAAAAAGAAAATAATTAAAAAATAAAATTGTATAAAATTGAAATATGTGAAAATAAACTTGAATAATATAAAATTCAAATATTTATTACAAATTTATATGTTCAATTAAAAATTAAATTAGAACAATGACGAAGGAGGAGGAGGAGGCTGATCGTTCCTGGGAACATATAGTAAAAAAAAAAAAAAAAGGCACACACGTACCTCCCATTTGTGATATCATGTCCAAGATTATTTAGCGAAGTTGTTCATAATATGCCGAGAGTCACTCATATTTTTTAATGAGATGAATTATATATTGTTGTAAGGCCGCAAGCTCCTAAGACTGGGCACTCGATACCGATTACAAGCTCCGAACAGTTGAGACACTACGAGCCATCCGCAAGTTCTCGGCCGTAGTGTTACAAAGTCCGTACACCTGGTTTCTATTGGGTCTACTAGATGATCTTGCTTCCATCCATGAATTCAGATCGAAATCCGGATGGGTCAATGGATTGTCCCTGTATCTCTCCCTCAACTAGTTGTTATATGTCTCCTGGAAATAAAAACTAAAATCATCAAATTCAATTCAAGAAAATAATAATTTACAAAGGAAAATGGTTGTTGACATACCATAAAATATTAAGAGCGATTGTTGATGAACTGCTACACCCCCTTTTGGTGGTTTCACTCTGCACGTGTATCTCTATAAAAATCTCAATTGGGCTCAGCTCATGTCCTAGACTTATAGCCTATAAGAAAAAAATATTACAAGTTAAATATATTTATAAATAACAACAAATTAATTAAAGATAAATATGATTAAAATTAATCTTACAATCCGCTTCATATATGAAACACAAGGAACGAAGCCATCGGTTTATGTGGTAATTGAGTCGTGAATTTGCCAGCTTCAGCTCCTTGTCACTTACTGAATATATTTTGCTCATGTATCCTCCAAGATGTATGATGGCCTAAAATCCTTCCAAACCATCACGTCATTCTAGCCTAGCAGAGCCTTTTTTTGGCATATTTTTTACCTTTTTTTTGCACCTTATACTAAAAATCACTTAAACTATATGGTACAAACATATTATATATGAGTTAATGAAAAATGAAAATTTAATATTTAGAATAAAAAATAATTATCATATTATTTTCATTGTTACCTAGTTACAAATTAATTCTCCTAAACCCTCCTTGCAACATTGTTATTTTCTCTAGCTTATTCATTTCACACTAAAATTTTAAAAAACCCTCCAGATTTTTTGTTGTTCGTCTGTGATATCGTTAGTAAAAAAGTAAATAGTACACAACGTTAATTAATAATGCATTGGAATTTGCATTTTATTGATAATTCCTTCAGAAACTTGACATTGAGTTGTCATCATCGATATGAGAAGGAGGGAATAATTTTCCTTGCCTTTGGAATACACTAACGGACACAAACCATCAATGTTTCCCTCGGTATTGTTGATTGTGAACAGTGCTTAGAGGAGAGGAACAATTTCCTTTACCTCTAGAATACACCGACAGATACAACTGTTGGTGTTTCCATCAATGATTTGCATAATGAATAGTGCCTAATGGAGGGGAACAATTCCCCTCGCATATGGAATACACTGATGGACACAAACTATCGGTGTTTCCATCAATGGTTTGCCCAGTGAACAATGTTTAGTGTAGGGAAACAATTCCCTTTGCCTCTGGAATACACCGACAAACACAAACCTCAGTGTTTCCATCGATGTTTTGCACAGTGAATGATAGATTGTATTTACATTCCCTATTTATTCATCTTTCAGATACTTAAATTGAAAGTTGTACGCATAACATAATAACACCAATTTAAATAAAAATTATACAATAAATACTTATTTGTTGATAATTTCATCAATAACTATGACATTACAATACTATCGTGTTTTCATAGTTAGTTAGAATTGTCCTTTTCTTCTTTAATTGACTTGTCGTCAGTTCCAACATAATCTTCTACATTGATATCATTGTTGTCATCACTTTCATCAATTTGTGCTTGTCCATTAGAGCTCAGAACAACATTCAACTCCTCAACATCAATATTAACAAAAAAATTATTGAAGATGTGAAAATTTGAATTTTCTTCCAAGTCAATCAAGAAAACAACTTGATATAGTTCAAGCAACTCATTTATATGAAAGACATCATCTATGATATTTGAGTCATTATTCTCGTCCTGAACAACATCGACACAACCCCTGGGTTTGATTTTCAATACGGATAATCAATCAACTTTTGAATGATCATTTCTAAAGGAAAGAATGTATATGTAATAAACTTGCTGGCATTGCTTGGTGAAAACAAAGATATCATTGATATTGCGGAGTCTAGTTTTTAAGTTAATTTCGAGCAAAAAATGAAAAAGGATCTACTTTGATTCCTTAGTCAATGGTGTCATACTAATAATATTTGAATAAAAAGACTCTATTATGCTCTTTATGATATTACAATTCAATTACCTCTTCTAATTTCTCATAATAGTCAACTTCAAACTTATTAAAAGTCAATCCCTTAATACAAACCCCATTGTTATATGTCTTTCTATCCTACCTATATTTTTTAGTACGAAACATATAGCCATTAATAAAATACCCGTTATATCTCTTTATTTTCCTTTCGGGACTTAGACTTAGTAAAGACAATGTAGCACTAGCATTCCTTCCCATTTTATAAACTTGGTAGATCAAGTACAACAATGAATAGTGATCAAGAATTCTATAATGAAATTAAGTATCTTGATAGATAATGAGTTTGTGATAGTATTTACATATGTTCTGAACCATATCGTAAATTGATCATCTTGTAATTGAAAGATTTGAGATTCGTTCAGCTGTGAGTTATTAGATAGTAAATGTTGACGATGTTACCTACAAGATATTCAATAATATATGAGTTTGTAACATTGCATGAGAGAAATAGTCCATTAATAACAAAATGGAAGTATTATACTTAGTAAATAAAAGGTCTCAGTACACTGCAGTTAAATAACACATAATTATGTGCTTGTTTGAATTCTATTTCAGCCAAATATCTTCCCCTAACAATATTTTTGGTACGGCTCATCTAGGATTAAAGAATATTGACAAGTTTCCACTTGAAGACACTTTACCGCCATCATCATGCCTTCGTACGCAATTGATTTTTATTCTCAAATGAGGCTTGAAATAGTATGAGATAAATGTTGAAATCTCCTCAACAATATAGGCCTCACATATCGATTCCTCAATATACTCCTTTTTTTTTACCTTTTTCTTAAGGTTGAACAAGTGCCTGTATGGAATAAAATGAATGTTTTTAATTAACAAAACCAATGAATATATATATATATATATATATATATATATATATATATATTTCACGTGTAATCTCTAACCTCTTAAATGGATACATACATCTATACTGGACCAAGCCTCTAACTTTTGCCTTATATAGTAAATGTATGGGTAGATGCTCTATAAAGTCAAAATTTAATAAAGGGAATATCATCTCAAGTTTGTATATTATCCTGATGATATTCATTTCAAGCCTCTCAATATGATGTGTCTACAACTTGCTAGAGCATCATATATTTATAAATAAATGATTGATCTCCGTGAGTACATTCATATCCTCTTTGGCAATAAATCATAATAAGTTAATAAAATGAGTGTTTGTATAAACATGTGGCAATTATGGCTCTTCCTTCATATAAACTGTAATCCAACAAATTAACCAACCTTAATATGTTCAAGGCATGTCCATCAAGAAAACGCAAACTTTTCAGTCATTGGTATACTACTAGTTATGCATTCTTGTCTAAGACGAAGTTTGCTTTAAGGTTTGTAACTCGTGACCCAATATAAACCAACTCCATATTTTTACGGTGACACAACAATGTTATATCCATTCTAGCCTTGATGTTATCCTTTGCCTTTCCCTTCATGTCCATGATAGTGTTGAAAAATGTTCTCAAATATGTTATTTTCTATGTGCATGATGTCAATGTTATAGTGGAGGAGATTGGTCTTCCAATAAGAAAGTTCCCAAAAAATATTTCCCTTTACCCAGTTATGGGTGAAATCAAAACCAGGAAACTTCTGCTTACTAGATTGGAAACCAAACATAATGTCACCATACTCTGACACCACATCATACAATTCTTCATTGGAAAGATGCAAGGGTGCAATATCCTTTTCAACTTTGCCAATAAAAAAATCATTTCTTTTCTTTTTGTACCTGTGATCTGTTGGCAAGAAATCTGGTGGCAGTAAAAAAAAGATGCTTTACCCCTTTTTATTAGCGTGAATGCCTTGTTGTTTTCTATGTAGCATGTACATGCTAGTTTTACATATGTGCTCCAACCAGAAACCATTTCATAAGGTGAAAAATTATTAAAGTCCATATTAAAGCTGTCCTCATAAGAAAATTTTGTTTAATCAATACATTATAAGTCATCGGAGGACCATAACCGTGTCAACTCATTAATCACTAGTTAATGACAAATATCTATATTTCGGTTTAGACTATTAAGATTAGGTATGACCGTAAATAAAAACATGAACTCCAGCCTTGTACACACCCTTGATGGTAAGTTGTAAACAATTAGTATAACCAGCCAACAAGAACTAAGAGCAACAAATGACTCGAATTGATTGAATTTATCTATACATAGCCTAATATGAACGTTCCTTGATTCATTTGAAAAGTGATGATGCACACTATTAAAGTGTTTACATGCTTCACTGTCGAAAAGGTACACCATCACTCTATCAACTGCATTATATGATTGGTGCCATGTCATGTGCTTATTAGTCTTTGGTGACATGAATAACCTCTACAATTTAGGTGTGATTGAGAAGTATATAAGTTTTTTATGTTCTACAAAAGTCTTTTCATTGCTAGTTATGGGTTTATCATGAGAATACCCACATCCTGCACTCGGTAGCTCAACATTTCAAGGTAGTATAGCATGTAGAAGTTTGGACACATGTCAATTTTCTGGTATCTTAGATTAAGAGATTTCATCATGGACTTAACAACTTAAAAGTTCTCTTCTAGCTTGTTCCTTTCAGGTAAAATGCTTCTCGTCTATTTGACAATTCTATCATAATAGGCCTTACTCAACCTATAATCTGACTTCATAGTAAACACTTTTGAAATGACTGATAATTTACTGTGATTTGTGTAGCCATCCTATAATGGTTCATCAAAATCTTTTAAAAGATAAAAAAAAGCTTAGTCGCATTCACATTAGTTTCTTCATCTATGATTTGATATTTATTGGCATAATCGTGATTTATTCTCATCATATCCACAACCATAGTCCTATAAGGATTACTGTTGTTAGTTTCAACTTCATGCATGTTGTTAGCACTAAAAGTTGACCCATTTATCATTTCTACCATGGTCTCGTGAGGAACAAATAGTTCTTCATATGCATACCAACACAAGCATTCATCTATGAACCCTTTGCGTAAAAGATGTATCGTTACAACATTTGGATGCAAATTTTTTTTATTTTGACACCTCCTATATGGACACCTAATATTGCCTCTACTAATATTTCTAGGAATAGAAGCTGTATAATTAATAAAATCTTGAACGCCATTACAATAATCCATCCGCTACAATCTCTGGGATGAATCCTTATACATCTATGAACGATCATCCATAACTTTTTGAACGCCATTACAATAATCCATCCGCTGCAATCTCTGGGATGAATCTTTATACATCTATAAACGATCATCCATAACTTTTAGTTAACATGTGTGTGTGTGTGTGTGTGTGTATCAAATAATGATAACAAAAATATATATTAATTAATTATGTTAAGTAAATAATTATCCTACTTTCATATTTCTCTTAATTCATTATCAATTATCTACGTACATACAAATTTATACACATTAATGTACAAAAATGATAACTCAGCAATAAAATTAATAAAATATTAAACAAACTCGTTAAATAAGCCATTATTTATATTATCACAACACTAAGTCGGTAATTCGACATAAGTTTCAATAATTTATGAATAAATATAATTTTATAAAATCTAAAACAAATCATAACATGTACAAAACCATGTATCCATACAAGTTTGTTTGAGAAAAAAATAATAAAACAAGTAAACACTCAATCAAAATACATTTACTACAAAAAATATGCAATAAAAAAATTGACTTTTCAATTTTTTTTAAATTTAAAAATAGTAGATTTACTTACTTAAAATTAAAAATTCACAATAACACTATTGCTATTACTAGAAAATTTGAGAAAGGATGGTGGGCGAGGTGGGGAGTGGTTTTGTTTAGTTTCAAAGGAAAAAAAAGAGAAACAGGAAAGGGGAGGGTCGATAACCAGTCTATATATTAACTATTATTGATGGATTTATTAACAAAATATTTTTATTTATCAATCCATCAACAATTTTGTCAATACTAGAGACATGTTACTGTATGACATTCTTTGTTTGAGTCCAACTATAATTCTATCAGTAAAATCATTCATAAAAAAATAAACATCATTTTATTTTTTGGTTTTTTTAAAATTTTTTATTTCAATTATAATTCACTCAATATTTATCGATAAATTATTTATATTTGTAAATAATGATAAATTTAGTGATGAAATAAAATTAATAAATAAATATCATCCTAAAATACCAACAAAAATTTTCCTTGATAATTTCGTTTGTATCCGTAGATTTTTTGAATTCCCTGCATATTCACTCTATTACTAAATAATGAGTGCCGTTATCATACTGGGCAATTCATATGATTCTCTTAAAGTAGCATTATAATAATTGTTTTTTTACTGGGAAATAATATAATCATCTTGGTGGTTAAGATTATTATTATTATTATTATTATTACATGTTTAGAGATTGTGTTTCAAGCACGACCATCCATATCTGAACATATATTAATTAAGAGGCATAAACAAAGTGTACACAGATGAACAGTTACTATAAATTCTACCGAGAATAATAATAATAATAATAATAATAATAATAATAATAAAAACGGTAAGAGCTAAAAGGCTCGTTAATCCTTGAGTTTTCTGATGCGCAACTGAAATACAAAACATGGATTAGGGCTTACAATATTTAATTAATTAGTTCATGAGAACATTTTGGCATTGTTTTTTTTATAGAGGGTAGTAATCAAACCACCTATCCATCATGGCAAAGCACTGCTCTGGCCTGTATTCCGGCGCTGTGTGACCCCCTCCCTGCACCACAACCACCACCACCACCACCACCACCACCAATATCAGGCTTTCAAGATACCATAATTGCTTGTTTATATTGTAACAGTTAGATAAGCTAATGGCTGTCCTTACCTTCACAGTTGCAAATGACAGGTCGTATGTTATGTATTCTTGCGCATTGTCTGCATACAGCATTGCGTATCTAATGATGACCCAACAACCAAAAAAGGATTAGTTAATGCCAGTTCATGTAGGTACCTTTGTTTGTTTTGGATTCTGTCATTCTACTTTTTTTATTTTTTATTTTTAAAATAACCTCTACCGTTTCAAATGGACATGACACATGTAAAAATATGTAAATTAATTAATAATATCATTATCTAAAAAATAAAATAAAAGAAGCCCAAAGTAAAAGATTTTCATGAGATTTTTTTTAAAAAAGGTGATAGTTTTGTTACAAATATCTTCCTTTATAAAATATAAAATATTAGTTTAAAAATATTACTAAAAAATAGTAGCATCTAATGAAAAATCGTTATTCATGAACGAGAGATTTTATTATCTTATGATTAATTATATGTTTGAGATAATTTAACTTTATTGAAAAATAAAAACAAATTAATATGAGTCTTTTAAAAAAAATATATTGTTTTTTTTTCTATTTATTTTTTATGTATATATTTGAACTAGGTTCTATTTTTAAAAAAAAATATATGATAAATTCCCATTGGTTTGGATTTTGAAAAATTAAATCAAAGGGTGTAAAATGATGGATACTGACCCTGCAACTTGACCATCAACAAACCATGGTTCCCAGTCATGCTTAATCGTCAAATTCAGAGATTCTATCCATTCATGTGTACCAATGTATGGGATAATAATGTCATGATCGCCACTACACATGTTAAAACAATGGTTAAGATTGCACTAAATGGGGAAATTCAGAATTTATAATGTGTTCATAGAATTATAAACATTACCTGTAAATGAGAGCTCGATATGGTTTCTTGGTCAAGTTCCGATGGTAATCAACAGCACTTTCGACATTGTACGAATAGGCCAGGGTCTTATTGCATCTTCTCCAATCCTTTATGGTTCCCTGGTCATGATAGTTTTATTTATTATTCTTCCGCCATGAGCAGAGTGATTTTGAATCTGGAAGGTAATATACTTGATAGTGCAAGCATACCTTGCGAATATGAAGAGCATCTCGAACAGTTTCATCATTAGCCCACCCATAAATGTATACATGATTGTAACTCTACATGCCAATAAGCTGGTTAATAACCAAGGTATGCGATGATTTTTTGTGTAAGAGAGAAAAAAGAAAAGAGAAAGTTCAATGTACCCGGCACCAATGTCCATGAACACGGGGACTTGATAGCAGAATATCAGCGTCATCGGCTATGAGAAACCTTGGATCCCATTTCAATGCCACCGGTTTTGGGGATATGAGCTTGCATGTAGGTTCCAGTATTTGTGCAGTATATAAATCTCCAATGCACTATATATAAAGTCAAAAGAGAAGTCAACTTTCATGCTCATAAACTTCAAGTATGATGCAAAAAAAAAAAAAAAAAAAGTTTATCAGAGTTTTGATTTATGAATTGATCAGTCACCTCCTTGATGGCTAATATGTCTTCCATACACGATGCGTTGCTTTGATCTGGATTTAAGTACTCACCCTTGCAATTTTTCATGAAGGACTGGAAAAAAACCATGAGAATAGTTTTGCTTATAAGAGAGCTAGCTAGCTGGGAAGTTGAAGAGCAGAGCTAGGAGAGGGAAGTTACCTCGTAGAGTTTATCTGATATAAGCGCTTTTAGGTAAGCAAAAGGAACTATTGAATTGGTGTCAATCTCATGATCTGTCAGTGGGTTTCCAAGCACATATCCCTGAGTTCCAACATGTTTACAGCCTTGTCAACTACAACGCAAATAAATAAGTAAAAACAAACAAAATAAAACATGGGCGCGCAGCTGTGGACTTGTAACTAATGCGTATTTGGATTTTCAGAGTTGATTGAGTACTTTGAGGTTCATTGTTGGCTGACGTCCCACTTCATTTCCTGCAAGAAATAAAACAAAAACAAATCACACACTGATGAATATTACAAGAAAAATAAGTTGTGTTTGGGCAGAAGTAATTAAATACTACCATCAGAAATCTCCTGGACTATGATAGGTGCAACGATGCCTGAATAGGAGTCCCCCGCAACATAGAGTGGATTTGTGAGAAACTTGGGGTGATCCACAAGCCACTGTATCACAAACTCATAATGTTAGCCAAATTGTTTTGCATTACTAGCTAGTTTACTGCTATGCATTTGCTTCTGTTGACTAGCATGACTCAAGGCACTGCTAACAACCTTTTGAATTTTACAGTTGTTTTACATTCCCAGTCATTATGATTTTTATGTTTATCATCACTATTTCTTTGTTTAACAAACTCATTTGCTAGCAGATTTTTCTACAAATCTGATTCCATTATGATGTGTAAATTGCAAGTCAATGATCAATAAAACCATGCTTTTCTAGCATATCCATAAATCAGTCTCCAGTTGTCTTCAATATTAGTGCAAAAAACCAAAAACGTCTAATTTTAATTAGAAAAAAACCCAATTCTGTGCCATTCCTTTTCCTTGATATACAACTTGTATATCTTGCGATTTAAAAATACACTTTCCCTTACCTTTCTTAAGAACTCATAAGTTTCCGCAGCTGACAATGTATCACTAACATCGTAGCCTTCCCATGTAGTTGAATAGGAAAATCCGGTACCAACAGGTGCATCTACAAATATTATGTTGGCAATCTGCACCATTAAATGAAACATAATTTCAACAGTTACATTTAGTTGCAAATAAATAATTCAAGGGTGCAGAAATTTGTGACCTTTGTCCATGAATATGGGTTCAATGCCAAAACAGGTTTGCCTCCTCCGCTGGATTTTGCATAATCAAATGATAATGGGCCTATTCATTCATAACCACCATTGGGAGAACTTTTAATAGCCTTAAATTTCTTGGATTTTGTCCAAAAGAATTAGGAAATAGAGAAATTTCTGTTTTATAAAGTGCACGATAAGAAGATTGTAGTTACTGAAACATGAATTATGTGCTCAGACGGTTTGTTTTTACATTTTAAAATTGTTTTTTTTTTAATTTAAAATTGTTTTTTTTTGTAAATTTTTATTTTAAATTAATATTTTTTTAGTTTTTTTAAATTATTTTGATGTGTGAATATTAAAAATAATTTTTTAAAAATAAAAATATAATATTATAATATATTTATAAATAAAAAATACTTTAAAAAACAATAATAACTATATTCTCGAATAAACTTAACACACCAATTTCATATATAAATCCAGACAGGGCAGAACATCCAGGGCCACCGGTGAGCCAAAGCACAAGAGGGTCATCTTTTGGGCTCCTCTCAGACTCGACGAAGTAGTAGAATAGCTGCACGGCTTCCAATTCTCCGACGCCAATATACCTGGACACAGAAAATCATATCAAAACAAGATAAACTTCACAAGGCCTTGCACCACAAAGAGAAAAAGTAAGTACACTCACCCTGTTTCCAGTACAAATGGAAGGTTACCGTGAAAGCCAGGTAGGGACTTGATTATTGATTTTGATGCAGCGGCATCGGAGAGTAGCAGTAGAGTGGATGCAAGGAATAACATCATATTGATTAAGTGGCAATGCGTGTTTCGGAGTAGGATAACGGACATTCCGGTGGAGGCACGATATATACAGCCCTTTCTTCATCTACGAAAAGAAGTTGAATTGCTGGTTGGTATCTTTCCACTGCGAGAACTGAAATGGGTTCCACTAACATGAAGAAACCTTATTTTAGTACTGGTAGGTGTCTCCAAATTGAAGATGCAATAAAGAAATCAAAGCTACTATTATTGCAGTGTTATCTAATCTTCTCTTCTTCCCCTCTTTTTTTACGAAGGAATCTTATTAAGAACTGAACAAGAGAGAGGTTTCTATACCTAAGATATAAAGCTATATAAACTATACAAATGATATTACTTGCCAATATTATTAAGAAAAACCACCAAAAAAGCATAAAATGAAAATTCATGAAGAAACTAAAAATCTAGAATTTAGATCCAAAATATAAACACTATTTTACAAATGGCCAACTAGTAACTTAGCATCCTATATTTGTATAATTCACCGATAGCTATGTTACTTTAAACTTTCAGTTAATACTCTAATTATTGGGCAAGAACTTTGAAGAATGATTATAATTAGCAATTTATGTAAAACATTCATTTCACCAAGACATGTAAAAGGGAAGCGAAAACAAGGAAAAAACAAAAAGAAAACCTTCAATTTTTTTAGGGGTAGGGGGGTACGTTAAGGTTTTTTTTTTATTATTATTATTTTGGCTTAGATGCTCTTAGAATTGTATGGTTTCCTGGGACTAATTATAAATACTTAGAGGCAATTTTTTTTTTTTTGGGGGGGGGTCAAAATCATGTTTAATTAAGTATGTTTTAAAAGTTTACTTGATATTAAAAAAAATTAAATTGATATTTTTTAGTGTTTTTTGATTATTTTTAGTTGTAATATCTAAAATAAAATAAAGAAACTGAATTTTTTTACGCATTTTTAAGCAAAAATTATTTTTTTAAATACCCTACACTACAATAGCAAATATACTTTTAATAATTTCAAAAGTATCGTTATCATTCAATTTAATTTAATTAAGTATCGATTAATTTCACCATAAAAGAGTAAATTTAGCCTTTAGAATTGACAAGTTTTTTTTTTTTTTTTTTTTTTTTTTTTTTTTTTTTTTTATAGTCCGGGCCAGCTTGCGCGCACCACGACTAATCCCACGGGCCCTGAAGTTAACGACCATGTAAGCCTCCAGTGGCCATCATATGAGCAACCAAGGACTCGAACCTGAGACCACAGAGGGAGCAAACCCCTTGATCCCAAGTCTTTACCACTAGCCACCACCTAAATGGTTAGAATTGACAAGTTTTTGAAGGCATTGGTTGTTGCTTGCCAACATCTCCTCACCAAACAGTCGTGTGGAATGTTTTGAACGGTGGGGGAAGAAAAAAGAACGCATGGCTGACTGTATTTGTCTTTTCCTAAGAAACCTCGGCCAAAGGAAATTTACCAATAGCTAGGTTACTTTAAACTTTCAGTTGATACTCTAATTATGGGGCAAGAACTTTGAAGAATGATTATAATCAGCAATTTATGTAAAACAATCATTTCACCAAGACTTGTAAAAGGGAATCGAAAACAAGAAAAAAGACCTTGGATTTTTTTATTTTTTTTCTGCGGGAGATTGTAGGACATAAACACTTAAAAGAAAGTTTATTTTTTAGGCCAAAATTGTGTTTAGTTGTGATTTAAAAATTTATTTATATGAATGAATTTGATGTGCTGATATCTAAAATAATAAAAAATAATAATTTTTTATATTTTTAAATAAAAATCACTTTAATAAAACACTTTATATCATAATAACAAATATACACTATTAATAGTTCTAAAAGTACAATTATTAATCAATTTAATTTAATTAAGTATAGATTAATTTCACCGCACAAATCCAAGCCAAAAGAAATTTAATTAAGGATAGACCTATAAAGAGAAAAGTGAAAAAAAAAAACAAAGATTAATGCCTAAAAAAATATATGTTAAAGGATAAAATAAAAAAAATCAATTTTAAAAAAAGACAAAAAAATATCAAAGTCAATTTATGCTAACTTTCAAAACCCATGATCAGGGTTATAAGACCGGGACAAATCATGTAGAAGACAAACACAAAAAATAATTAAGCAAAACTCTCAAAAAAAAAAAAAGCTTCACAATGAAATCAAGAAGTAGTAATTTAAAAATAAAAAATAATAGAAAAAGATCCGAGTCAACCCAGAATTGAGATAACCCCACATAAAAATAAGTGAAAAAAGCATGGAAATCAATTTAAAAAATCAAATTTTGAAGGAGAAAATTTAAAATAAATCGATTCTACAAAAGGACCTAAAAACATCAAAGTCAACCTATGTCAAACTTTCAAACTCATTACCCTAACCATGATGATGAGACTAATCCTACAGAAGGGAAAACAAAGAAGAATTATAAACTAAAAAAAAAATAGGAAGGGATTAAATTAGGAAGAAAATGCAATAAAAAAGCATTCAAAACAAAAAATAAATAGATAAAAATAATGAGGACCAAATTCTACATAAAAATAAATTAAAATCAAATACATAGATTTGAAATTGAAAATAAAATTTAATGAGTAAAAGGGTATAAAAATAAAAGAATGAATATCAAGTTTGATATGAAAATCAAATTAAATTAAATGACAAGATGAAATTGAAGGAGAAACATCAATTAAAATAAGATAAAAGGACAAAGCATGTAATGATTAAAAAAATGAGAACTAAACTGGATATACAAAATAAATAATAGGATACACCCATATTTTGATAATGAGAAAAGAGAGAAAAGAGGAAGGAAAATAAAAAAGTCAATTAAACCCCAACCGCAACTTTGTTGTACACATGTGCCACGTGATAGTATAAAGGACATTGGTGTGCTTCCAACAACACATTTGAAAGATGTGTTTCACCACTAGATGCCATCACTTGAATAGTATAGGTGACATCTACTTGATGGCAAGTGCTAGACTTGCACCATAATGTTTTCTTTTTATTAATATTTTTTATATTTATTAAAAGATCAAAATGCTCCTTATCCTTCATGAGAATAATATATATATATATATATATATAAAAGACAAGATGAAATGTGATTAGTATTTAAAAGTGATTTTTTATTAAAAAAAATTTATCAGCATTTTGCACTTGAAGTATCAATAACTTCTTAACTAAAGCATATTTTATGATAACAAGTCTGATGTTATAAGATATATTTAATTTATGATAACTATTTATCTTAAATACAAGCCTATGACATAAATCAAAGGATTAATTGATGAGTTCAACTAGTGAAATTGAGAAGATAAAGAGAGGGTAAAGCTTAGAAAAGAGTTGATGGTTCAGTCCAAACTGGAACATTGTTCAGTCATTGAGTCATATTTGGAGCTGTAGAACTTGGATTTGGGTATGATCTATATGAATGAAAAGCTAAGACATAGGTCTAAAATATTCATGAGAATACAAGACTCAATTCTACTATTTTAAAGTCCAAATCTTAGCAGCAATGGAGAAGTCTAAATTTGTCCTGCAGCGTAGACATTGTTCAGCATTCAGCCCATATCTGAAGTTTTAGAAGTCCAAATGACCTTAATTTGTTTTGCTTAGAAAGGTTAGACAATTTTTTAGAACTTTCATGATTCAGGTCTATTCGAATTCTGAACTTTAACAATTCAGGTCTATTCCTTTTCTTTTATTTACTTTGTTAACTTTGTGTGTGGTTTCCAATTGAGTAATAAAAAGAGTTTATACTATACTTCTTTAAAATACCATTAGTGGATCCTCTAACCTTGACATTTTTTTTTATTGTTTAATCTTCACATTAATTTTACATCTTAAAGTCCTCTTTAACTGATTATTATTATTATTATTGTTGTTGTTGTTGTTGCTACTGTTATTGTTATTTATATAATTCATATAGTTAACCTCTCTATGGTTCGACTCTAGTCTTGCTAGATTATTTATTACTTCGACACTCCTGCACTTGGGAGAAGTCATCAAT
>NW_011499883.1:701844-702154 GCF_000495115.2 Populus euphratica
GAACAAGTAAGTGTCATTCTTCAGAACAATAATGTTTTAAAATATAAAGACCCTTGTTGTCCAACAATTTCTTACTTTATTAGAGAACATAAATTGAAAGAACCTTACTTGATTTTAGAGCCAGTATGAATTTACTTCCATTTATAGTTTTTTAGAGTCTCAATCTAGGTGAGTTAAAATCAACTTTTATAACTCTCCTATTTGTCGATAGATCTGTAAAAATGTCTAGAGAAATAGATGAAGATGTTTTGGTACAAGTCGATAAATTCATTTATCTTATGAATTTTGTTGTCTTGGACACACAACTTGT
>NW_011499883.1:704759-705672 GCF_000495115.2 Populus euphratica
TTTTAGTCGTGTCATTTTGCTTTATAATTCTTGACTCTTTTTATTCCCTAGGGAGCTAAGATCAAGATAGAGCAGTTCCTTTATTGAGAAATATGTGTATCCTTATAGGGCTTTTGATATTGAGAATCCAAAGAATAATAATGTTTTTGAGGTAAATGGATATCGTTTGAAAGCTTACTTTGATAATTTTTCTAGTAAAAATGAATCCATTGGTTTGAATGATCTTATAGATAAAGGTTGATTATTTTATTTCTCTCATATTATTTCTTTTTTTTTGTTATTTTATTCGTGACTCTTGGTTTGCTAGTCACTTTCACCACGGTTAAATGGTGGATAACGATACTCTGCGACTCTTAAGTCGGTTCTTTTAATTTCCCATGATAACTGATACATGTGCATATATTTATTCAATTCTTTATTCCTTCTCTTTTCTTTGCATCTCTTTTCCACTTCTCATCTTAAAAAATAGACACCACTTTTGAAAAATTAAAAAAGCATTTTCTCGCTTTGCCCTAAATACGATTACAAAAATTTACCGAGCTAGGTATGCAAAATTGAGGTTGTTAATGAACTATGGAATTCCTGAAGAGATTCACTGGCTAATTGATATAAAGGTCCGATTATCATATGAGTCTTCTAATTCTTTCATTTCACACATGCCTGGAACAAGTAAAAGCATTTTTGCAAGGAAACGTCGTGCAAAACGACTGAAAGTCTATCATCGATGTGCCAGATGGACTTGTAATGCACAATGCCGTTCTTTAGGAATAATATTTATAAACCATGAAGATAAAATACAATTCATTAAGGATGGCCTGAGTAAGGAGTCATTGGATAATCTTTTATTAACTTTCAAAACATATCCTAGTGGAGATGTGCATCGTGCAATTCATGATTTATGGCCACTATTTCA
>NW_011499883.1:707177-775665 GCF_000495115.2 Populus euphratica
TTTGATACTAACACGTTTTATATTTGTTATCTTGTTCACACTTTAATACTTTGCTTGTTAAATAACTAATCTAGATTTATGTTGTATAACACTTGATACAACAAATGCTTGATATTTTTATAGCCCATACTGTATGGTATAACCGACACCTGAGCTATGAAAGGAATTTGATTTGTTGTTAACATAAGTTATGATCATGAATACCTAATGAAATTTACAAGTATTAGCATTAATCAAATAAAATAACTAATGTTAACAATTTATATCTGATTGGAATCTCTTTTGTGTGTGGCTTCCAATTGAATAATAATAGTTTATACTATACTTGTTTGACATGCTATTAGTGGATCCTCTAACCTAGACATTTATTGTTATCATTATTTAATCATTACATTAATCTTCCATTTCAAAGTTCTCATCAACTTCTTCTTCTTCTTCTTTTTTATTATTATTATCATTATTACTACGACTACTATTACTGATAATATTACTATTACTACTATTACTATTATTACTGTTATTATTGTTATTATTGTTGTTGTTGTTGTTGTTGTATTATTATTATCTATAATTTATGCAATTAAACTCCTTGTGGATTAACCACGATCTTACCGGGTTATTTATTACTTTGACACTCTTGCACTTTGAGAAGATATCAATATTTTGGTCGTATCACTGCCCACACCACCTTTAGCTCTTGTTGCTCAACGTCAACCTTTTAGAAATTTTAGTAAAAATAGAGGCAGATTTTATAGAAGGTGACGTCCTAACTATAACAACAATAAAGGGAACAAGTATACTACTTCCAGGTCTAATTTTTGCAACTTCAATGAAACTTCTAGCAATGATGAGAGGTAAGGAAAGTGGTAGCGAAATAAAAGGCATCCTATGCCCTAATAATAGATTAATACACGTTGCCAATTTTACCAAGCTTTTGATCATACAAACCCTCACTATCCTCAACTTTAAAATCTTAGATATGGATAGCAACCTGTTGTGAATCTGGCACTAAGTAATGTTTACTTAATAGGTACTGCCGATTGGTTTCCAGACACCAGCACTAATCAACACATCACACCTAATCTTGCAAATCTGATAGGGTTCTAACCATATCTCAGTAATGATAATTTATATATTGGTGATGGTAAGGAACTTCCCATATCTAATATTGACCACACTAAAATGCGTACACCATATTTGATTTTTACTTTGTCTAACATTCTTTAGGTCCCACATATTATGAATTCTCTACTTTCTGTTCAGAAATTATGTCTTGATAACAATGTTTATTTTGAATTTCACTCATTTACTTTTTATGTAAAGGATCTCAACACCAAGGCAGTACTCCTTTCCGGTCAAAGTAAAGATGGTTTCTATACTATGACCATGTCTTTCGTCATGATAGTTCCTCAAGCATTTTGGTCTTTTTGCATATCCATTTTTACTGATCTATGACATTGTCGATTGGGTCATCCTACTTCTCGTATTTCAAATTTATTTCACAAAATAAGATTAGTTGTAACAATAAACGTCTTAATTTTTAATGTTAAACTTGTTTATTAAGAAAGTCATCTTATTTGTCTTCAGGACTTATGGGTCACAAAACTTATGCTATACTTGAATTAATTCATAGTGATATTTAAGTAGTCTTAATTTTTAATGTCAAACTTGTTTATTAAGAAAGTCGTCTTATTTGTCTTCAGGACTTATGGGTCATAAAACTTATGCTACACTTGAATTAATTCATAGTGATATTTAAGTTCCTGCTCCTCTCTTTTTTTAATTTGATGGTTTTTGTTATTTTGTTATCTTTTTTTTATGTATATACAAAATATATATAGTATTACCCTCTTGTTGCCAAATCTGATGTTTAGTTTGTTTTTCATCAATTTTAGACTCTCGTTGAGCGTCAATTTTCATTAAAAATTAAATTTGTTCAAACTAATTAGGGTGGTGAATACAAAAAATAATCCATTTTCTTTTAGGTCATTGTTATTCATCATTGTCTAATTTGTTCTCATACTCATGAATAAAATGATATAGTAAAACATCGTCATAGATATATTGTGGAAACAAAACTTACTCTTCTAAGACAATGTAAAGCATGCCTACTCTTATCCTAAAAAACAAATCTCTTCTTGATTGTCTGTTTCAACAGTCTTTGGATTACTATTTTTTGCATACTTTTAAATGTCTCTGTTTTTTTTGTTTTTGTGCCCCTATTATAATCATAAATTAGATTTGTGTTTCTCTATATGTGTGTTTTGCGGGTATAGCTTATCTCATATTGGTTACCATTTTCTTGAAATTACATCCCAATACATTTATATTTTTCTTCGTGTCTGTTTTCATGAATATGTGTTTTCTTTTAACAGATCTAAACAGATTGCACAATCTTCCTCTTCAACCTCAAACTAACTCGCTACTACCCTCTTACCAAATCTTTTACATTCCCTATTATTTCACACCATTATTGATTACATCACCCACCTAAGTGCCTCTACCTTTCATTGCCCACCTTCTGCTCACCACCAACAACCCCATACATTACCTCTCTCATTACTACATGCTTGTTTATCTAACTATCATGTTGTAGGTATAGATAGAAGTTCAGCTCCCTTTGGTTTGTAGTATGATAACTTTGCAACTACTAGGTCACCTCATTGCCCTCTTTCTACTTCAACTTTTTCTATCATCGATACCTCTATTGCTAGCTTTGCCTCATTGCAAGTCCATTGATTGCAACAAACTCTTCCTCTATTTCTTCAGTTGGACTAAATCTGATGGTTGATTTCTCTTCTTATCCATTACAGTAGGATACCACTATGTCATCCTCTCTTCCCGCCTTGCCATCTATTGTTAATAGACATTTTATAGTCCTTCATCCATGGTAGCCAAAGACAATAAATCTAAGTGTTTTCACTGCCATTGTTACTCTTATATTTTAGGTAATGTCCTCTCCTGCCTCTAAACCCATTGCCTTCTCCGATGCTGACATGTATAAGGCTTGGCATGATGCTATGCACGATGAAATTCAAGTCTTGCACTCTAACCACACCTGATCGTTAGTTCCCTTTCATCCTTTGATGAATGTTGTTGGTAGTCAATAGGTGTATAGGATTAAGCGTCGTATTGATGGCAGCATTGATCGCTATAAGGCGTGTGTGGTTGTTAAAGATTTTACTCAGCAAGAAGGCATTGATTACTCTGAAACATTCAACCTAGTTATTAAACAAATCACCATCAGATTAGTCCTTTCATTGTAATTTAGAGTAATTGAAAGATTTATCAACTTGACATTCATAATGTTTTGCTCAATGTTGTTCTTACTAAAGAGATTTATATGAAACAGCCTTCGGGTTTTGTTGACTCTACTCTTCCATCTCATATGTGTCAATTGCACAAGTCCTTATATGGTTTAAAACAGACACCAAGAGTATAGTGTACTCATCTAAATGATTTTCTACTCACTATCAGCTTTCACGCTTCCAAGGTTAAGACTTTCTTATTTATCCTATTTATTGGTACTAATATCTTTTATCTTTTGGTTACTGAGCTTAAAGTTCAAGCTTGGTGACTTAGGTGCAATTCATTATTTTTTAGGTATTGAAGTTCAATCCATTGGTTTAGGTTTGATACTACGATAACACAAGTATATTTTTAACATCCTTACTTAGGCTGGTATGTCTTCCTACAAACTTGTTGATACTCCAATCTTTACTTCTAAGCTTACCATACTACTAGATGCCCTGTTTTACGATCCAATATAATTTCATCAAATCATGGGTACTCTTTAATATCTCATCTTCACGAGACTGGATTTCTGTTTGGCTATTAATAGATTTTTCAGTTTATGTATGCTCATATAGATTCTCATTGGGTCTCTATTAAATGTATTCTAGATTATCTTAAAGGTACGACATCTTATGGCTTTCATCTCGTGATTAGTACTTAAAAGTGTATTTTTATCAAGGTTTTATATCATTATTTTACATTTAAAATATCAATAACTCCATGACTAAAGCATATTTTATAATAACATATCTAATAATATAAGATACCTTTAATTTATGGTAAATGTTCATGTTAAATGCAGGTCTATCACATAAATAAAAGGATTGGTTGATGAGTTTAACTTCTAAAATTTATAAAACAAGGAGAGGGCTAAGTTTAGAAAAGAGATGTTGGTTCAGTCCAACCAGAACATTGTTCGGTCATTGGATCATAACTAAAGCTATAGAACTTGGATTTAGATATGCTCTACATGGATGGAAAGCTAAGACATAGGCCTAAAACTTTCATGTAGAGTCCAAGATTTAAGAAGGCGGTTTCAATTTTAAATTGTAGCAACAACGGAGAAATCTGAATCTGTCCTACAGCCTAGACACTATTCAGTGTTTAACCCATATCTCGAGTTATATAAGTCCAAATGACTTTATTATTTTTTTTGAAATATGAAACAATTTTCTAAAATTTAATGAATTAAGTTTGTTCAAATTCTAATGTTAGCAATGACATTTTGTTCAGACAAAAAGATAGGGATTGTCATCATGTCAAAATATAGTCACCCACTCAACAATGTCAAAATGTAGTCACCCACTCAACAATTAATCAATAAATCAATAGTTTCCAATTTTGGCCTATAAAAGGAGGCATTTAGCATACATTTAGAAATCTTGATTCTTAGTTCAAGATCATGTTTTTGCTCTTTCTTTTTATATTTTTATAATGTTTAAGTATTTCTTTCATTAATCTCTTATTTATTTTCCTTTCCTTTCCTTTACTTAGTTAACTTATATCTTATTTATGTTCTTCTCTTATTTATTTATATGATTAGTACTTAAAGTGTATTTTTATCAAGGTTTTATATCAGCATTTTGCACTTGAAGTATCAATAACTCCTTAACTAAATCATGTTTTATAATATCAAATCTGATACTATAAGATACCTTTAATTTATGGTAAATATTCATCTTAAATACAAGCCTATCACACAAATCAAAGGATTGATTGATGAGTTCAACAAGTAAATTAGGTCTGCTTTACATGGAGGGAAAGCTAAGACATAGGCCTAAAATTTTTATGGGAATGCAAAACTCAATTCTGTTGTTTGGAAGTCTAAATCTTAACAACAACGGAGAAGTCTAAATCTATTCTGCAACCTAGATACTGATTAATATTCAACTCATATCTTGAGCTCTAGAAGTCCAAATGATCTCAAAAATTTTTGTTGGAAAGCTGAGATAATTTCCAACTTTCATGATTCAAATCTGTTTGAATTCTGACGTTAGCAATGATATTTTGTTAAGACAAAAGGATAAAAATTATCACCAAGTCAAGAGTTGGCCACCCACTTAACAATTATTTATCAAATCAATAGTTCTAAATTTTAGCCTATAAAAGGAGGCATTTGTCATACATTTAAGCATTGTGATTTTCATATCAAGATCTACTTTTTATTTTTTTTCTTTATATTTTTGTAATGTTTAAGTTTTATTTCATGTTATATTTTCCTTAATCTCTTATTTATGTTTTTCATTTCCTTTATTATACTTATTATTATGTTGTTTATCCATGTTTATCTTCTTAATTATGTATAATTATGTTTATTATGTCAAGGTGAAAATGTTAAACTAATTGTGTAAGAATAAGTATAGTATAAACTCAACATGGATACTAACATATTTTTTATTTGTTATCTTATTCACTTTTAATATTTTGCTTGTTAAATGGTTAATCTAGATTTATGTTGTATAACACTTGGTACAACAAATACTTGGCACTTTTATAGCCTAACTGTATGGTATAACCTACACTTGTGTTATGAAAAGAACTTGATTGGTTGTTAACATAAATTATAATCATGAATACCTGATAATATTTACAAGTATTATTTTATTTGAATAAGATAAATAATGTAATCATGTTAACAATTTATAATCCAATTAGAACTTTCTTTGTATATGGTTTCCAATTAAGTAATAAAAAGAGTTTATATTATACTTGTTTGAAAAACTATTAGTGGATCCTCTAACCTTAATATTTATTTTTATCATTGTTTAATCCTAACATTAATGATATTTGTTTTTATCATTGTTTAATCCTTATATTAATCTTACAATCTCATAGTCCTCTTTAACTTATTATTGTTGTTATTGTTGTTGTTATTTATAATTTATACAGTTAACCTCCCCGTTGTTTAACCTTAGTCTTGCTAGGTTATTTATTACTTCAACACTCCTATATTTGGGAGAAGACATCAATTTTTTGGTCGTGTCAAGTTTTTAGCGTCGTTGTCGGGAAGGTCAATTCTTGTATAAATTATATTATTATTATTTTTTCTCTTTTCTTGCATCTAAATTTGTTTCTTTTATTTTATTTCTTCTTTCTTTTATTCTCTTCCGACCCGTGCAGAAGATTTTAGTCATGTATATTAAGTGGTAGAGTTTATAGGGTATCCTTATTATTTTCAAAAAATATACAAAAGAAGATAACCAATCACTTCATAATGAGAATAATAAGAATAATCGTGTTAGAACACTTAGAGACCATATGGATCTAATAAGAATAAGTTGACCCTCATGCATAATTTTTCCTCCTGATGTATCTCCTTTTAATTTTAAGCCAGACATTATTCAACTTTTACTATCATTTCATGACTTAGATTTTGAAAATTCATACTTGCATTTAAGAGAATTTGTGGAGGTCTGTAATACCTATAATGACTTAAATTGTAGCATAAACACCATCAGATTAAAACTTTTTCTTTTTTCATTAAAAGATAAAGCTAAAACAAGGCTAAAAAATTTGAAACTAGGATCCATTTGTGTTTGGGATGAAATGCAACAACAGTTTTTAAAGAAGTTTTTCCCATCTCATAGAACAAATTCTTTCAAAAGACAAATCACCACTTTCACTAAAAAACTAGGAGAAACATTTTACCAATGTTGGGATAGGTATCGAGACTTGCTTAGTACTTGCCCTCATCATGGTTTTGAAACATGGAGATTGGTTTCATATTTTTATGAAGGGTTAACACCTAAAGATAGACAAATGATGGAATTGATGTGTAATGCTACTTTTAAAGATAAAGACCTTGACAAAGCAATGAAGTACTTAGATTTATTAGCTAAAAATGCTCAAAATTAGGACATTATAAGCACTTATGAGGCACTAGATAAAACTTAACCTCACACTAGTGGAGGTATATACAATCTTAGAAAAGATCATGACCTCCAAGCCAAAGTTTTCATGTTTAGCTAGAAAAGTCGAGGTACTAGAATTAAAAAAGAGTGGTCAATTCAAATTTATTCATAACATTGTGTGTCAAATCTATTAAACCAATAAATACTCAACCAATGATTGTCCAACCTTGCCTTCTTTTAAGAAATGTCTCCATGAACAAGCTCATGCTTTAAACAGTTTCCAAAGGGCCAACAATAACCCATACTCGCAAACATACAACCCTGGTTGGAGAAATCACCCAAATTTCAATTGGAAGAGATATATAATTCTAGTTGGAGAAATTATCCAAATTTTAATTAGAAGTGATAAAAATAATGCACAAACTCCCCAACCACTATTTCAAGCACACTATAATGCTCATAGATATGCACCTCTTTATGCTCCCCCTCCTAGAAAAAATCTTGAGAAAACATTACATGTATTCATTGAAAACCAATAGACAATCGATATTCAACTTGCACAAAGCATGACAGATTTTAAAGATATTCTTGCAAAATTGACATATGCTTTTAGTTTTTTAAAAAAAGGTAAGTTCTCATCTCAACCATAGCAAAATCCCAAGGTGCAATATAATACAAATGCAAGTAGTTCTGAAAGTTATTACATAGATCAAGTCAAATTAGTCATCACTCTTCGCAGTAGTAAGGTTATTGAAAAACTTACTCTTGAACCTTGTGAGATAGAAGATGAGTCAATCTTTAAGGGTAAGGAAGAGGCTGAATCTGAACATTGAAAAAAAAAAAGACCAGTTCCCCTCCAGCACTTTCATTTCCTCATGCTATGATTAAACAGGAAGAAATCAAGGATGAAAATGACATCAAACATGTTGTCGCATATCATTTCTTAAAATTGACAATACATTCGACATCCGACATCACACCAATCGATGATTACTTTCTTGATGAATCTTTACATTATCTTAGTTCAATGTCTTGGTTTGCTAAAACTATCAATTTTTTTTACTTCAAGATTTTTGCTAGCTTATTTGGATAATCAAGAGAAAAGAAAGTTTTTGAGTTACATGCAAAAGTTTTATTAGGATGACTATTAGTTATTCAAACATTATCCTGATCAAATATTTTAAAAATGCATTCCTGACAATGAGGTAAGTAGTATCATTAAATTTTATCACTTTAAGGTATGTGGGGATCATTTCTCATAAAAAAATAATTATAAAAATCCTACAAAATAGATTTTACTAGCCCACCATATTCAAAGACTCACATGCATTCTACAAGAGCAGTAAAAATTGTCAAAAGGTGAGAATTATTTCAAAACATAGAGAATGTTTAGATTAACATAAGTTATAATTATGAATACTTGACAAAATTTATAAGCATTCGTATTATTCAAATAAAATAACTAATGTAATCATGTTAATCATTTATAATCCTATTAGAACCTCCTTTATGTGTGGTTTCTAATTGAGCAATAAAAAGAGTTTATATTGTACTTGTTTGAAATACCATTAGTGGATCCTCTAACCTTGACATTTGTTTTTATCATTGTTTAATTATCATGTTAATCTTACAATCTCAAAGTCCTCTTTCACTTATTATTATAGTTGTTGTTGTTGTTTATAATTTATATAGTTAACCTCCTTATGGTTCGACTCCAGTCTTGTCGGATTATTTATTACTTTAATATTTCTGCATTTGGAAGAAAACATCAATCTTTTGATCATACTCTACCAAAACCCAACCTGAACTACATAACTAACCTTAAAGTTTGGGAAAATTATATTTCAACCAAGCATATAAAATACAAAATTTAGGTTTTTTTTCATACTCTAACCTCTCCTTTTTACCTTCCATATTGCTCCCTCTCACTCTCTTCTCCAACGACAACAACAGCCCCTCCAAAGATAGCAACAACTGATCCAGCAACAAATCAAGCAATGGCTAATCCTGCTTTTAACAATTTTGATTTTTTTGAAACCAAATTATTGTGCTAGATGTAGTGGCTCTATCTATTATTGTCTTAATTTTCATTACAAAGTTTTATTAACATATGTGGTATGCTAATTATTATTATTATTATTATTATTATTATTTCTTTCTTTTTTAAGTGTCAACCTTGTTTTGTCTATTTTTTTCATTTTCAAAAACTCTTTTTGTCCTCTTTTAAAGATTTTTTTTATGTGTAAGTCTGTGAAGTTTGTATGGTTTGTTTAAATAGCAGTAGATCTAGCAATAAATCTTATGGCGACAAGTTTTCTCATCTTCATTTTTATGGTTATCTACTATAATATATTTAGGTTATGGTTATTCGAGACTTGATTGGGTTAGATTTGGGTTTTCAAAATCTATACCCAATCAAGTCAGGGTCAAGCATGAATAATGATTTTGATTTTAAGTTCGGGTATGGAGAGTCACCAACTAGATCCACATGTACCTCTTACCAACCCTAGCTATATGCTGAGTCTAAGACAACATGTGTTTAGCAAGTTGTCAGATCCAGTATATTTGAGCTCAACTATGTATTGAGCTTCTAGTCACCCTAATATACTTGAGTTCAATAATGTATTAAACGCAATGCAACATGGATATAGAAAGTTATTAAACCTAAGATATTTAGGTTTAATTAGTCATATACTAAATCCAAGGTTATATAATTTTGGAAAATCACCAGAGATTTAGTTAAATATCAAACTCAATTAGTCTAGAGGTCGTTAAAGATCATATTAATACCATCAAGTTCTGTCTTAAAACTTTAAGTATGAACCATTCATGTAAAAAACAATCATCTCCCTTAATAAAATATCCATCCTCGTTGAATCGGTCCATATCTAGAAGCTGCTCCATGGTGGTTCTTTGGCTAGCTATAAAAATGAAGTTCTTAATAAAACTGGAAACTCTCTCCATAAAGTCATAAGATCGAAGGTATAGGTAGCATCGAACAAATGGATGTACATGAAACACAACAAAGTCTCTGTAATCCAGAATTGCATCAACTGATGCAAATACAGGTAGCTAAATGGAAAACTATAAAGGTGAAAGAGCTTCATTTTCGGATTTTGGCAGCAAATTTTGGAGAAAGAATTTATCCCTAGACGATAAACCCTCAAATTCAGCTCGTTAAAATTTTTACTATTGCTACAAATTATAGACAACAAACACAAAAAACAAATTTTAAAATATATAATTAATAAATATAGTATTTTGTTTTCTAAACTAAATAAAAAAAACTAATTTTTACCGAATATCCTTTTATATACATGCATCCACTGTGCTTAATAAACCTTGAAACAAATACTGAATCATTTAGTATCAGATTATTTATCTATATTATGTTGTGAGTTAAATTAATTTTTTTTAAATATTTAAAAAATATAGATATTGCTAATATATTTTCAAGAAAAAAAATTAATTATGTAAGAATTAACACCATGATACCCATTCATTTTGGCAAGTCCAAGTATAATCTATATAACTAGGAAAAAATAATTCAACTAAAAAAATTCAAGACAAAGGTTTTTTTTTAAAAAAAATATTAAAATAAGAAGGTTTTTTTTAAAAAAAAATATTAAAATGAGATTGTGAAACCTCATGGAAAGCAGATATTAATCTAATTTAATATATAAAATATTACTGGGTTATGAGATTGTGAAACCTCATGGAAAGCAGAATTAAGAAACATATTAAAGCATAAATTATAATCAACCTCATGTGGAATAATGAAGTTAAAAAAATCAATTATAAAAATAAAATAAAAATTCAAGTTAATGTTGGTTAGCTTGTCAAACTTGGATCCATTAATTTTTATTAATATAATAAAAATGTCATAATTTGAAAAAATATTAATTTTATTATAAAAAATTATTATTTTAATAAATAATCCTCTATGAAGAGGATAATAATGATATGATTTCTCCCCAACTGATCAATTAGTTTTTATTAATGCATTAAAACGGATGAAAAGCTACAGGTAGAATGCCGCTGTGTGCGGATTGTGTTGAAAATGATCGATCCCAATCAAGTTATGACATTTTTAAAAAGCCAACAGAAGTTCTGCAACTCGAAAAACATTTAATATGACATGATTTGCATGGTGGAAAACATAGATTAATTGCAAATTTATAGCTATGCACTCTGTGCAAATGACCTGTCTGAGGGTCCATTTGCAGCTCACTGATTTACTTCAAAGGCAACAATTTCAGTTGCATACATCTCTAACTTTGATATATAAAAAAAAATAGCAAATTATTTTGTATATCAAATTTAAAATTAAACCTAAGAAATTAAGGAACGTTACGGTAACCATCATACCAACCATGAAAAGTAAAGGACTAGAACTCTTGAAGGTTAATCTATAATTTATCTGTATATCCTTATCTGAACAGGAGAATTTAATTTAACTCAGGATTGAAGCCAAAACACAAGGTAAGTTTCCTTGTGTTTTGGCTTAGATTTGTTAGGAAAAGACGAATACGGTCAGTAATACGTTCTTTTTTCTTCCTCTACCGTTCCTCACGACTGTTTGGTGAAGAGACATGGACAAGCGAGCGACAAATCATGCCTTCAAAAACTTGTCAATTCTAAAGACTAAATTTACTCTTTTATGGTGAAATTAATCTACATTTAATTAAATTAAATTGACTTACATTTTATATAAAAAAATAAGAAATAATTTATGTTAATATATGTTGTAAATAATAAAGTTTAAAAAAATATTTTAAAATATTTTTTATTTTATATTAAAAAGATATTATGTTATCTTTTTAAATTAAAGTATTTAAATTAAAAAAAATATAATTTTTCATATGAACATAGAGTATATATATTAAAGAGTTTTAAATTTCACATTGAAAAAACAACTTTTTTAGTATATATATTAAAGATTTTTAAATCTCATATTAAAAAATATTATTTTATCTTTTTAAGTTGAAGTATTTAAATTAAAAGGTTTTTTTATTCCACATTAAAAAAACTGAATTTTTTTTTGTGACAATAAAGTATATATACGAAAAAAACTTTAAATTTTTCATTAAAAAATAATTTTTTTATTAGAAATATAAAGTGTGTGTGTGTGTGTGTGTATATATTAAAGAGTTTTAAGTCTTATATTAAAAAAATAAAATATTTTTCTAGCATTTATAAAATAAACTTTAAAAAGTAGTAGTAATTAACTAAAAAAATATAAAAAAATATAAAAAAACATATTTAAAAAAAAATCTTATCTAAATTCATCCAAGACATATTTTAAAAAAAAAAATCTTATCTAAATTCATCCAAGTTATAAATTGACCTACCAAATTAATTAAATATTAACAGGTTATTGCATTAGCTAGATTTTTAGCTTATCCAAACCAATTTAATCACCAAATTAATATGCCAGATTATTCCAGATTTAATAATTATAACTTTATATATTAGACATTTTTTTTATTCAGTACTTGCATAAGATTTCTTTGTAAAAAAGAGAGAGAGAAAAAAGTAAATTAGATAACACTACAATTGTAGTAGCTTTAAATTCTTTACTACATCTTCAATTTTGAGACACGTCTTGTTAGTGGTACCCATTTCAGTTCTCGTACGGTAGAAAGAGAACCTACCAGCAATTCAACTTCTTTTCGTAGACGTAGAAAGGGCTGTATATATCGTGCCTCCACCGGAATGTCCGTTATCCTACTCCGAAACACGCATTGCCACTTAATCAATATGATGTTATTCCTTGCATCCACTCTACTGCTACTCTCCGATGCCGCTGCATCAAAATCAATAATCAAGTCCCTACCTGGCTTTCACGGTAACCTTCCATTTGTACTGGAAACAGGGTGAGTGTACTTACTTTTTCTCTTTGTGGTGCAAGGCCTTGTGAAGTTTATCTTGTTTTGATATGATTTTCTGTGTCCAGGTATATTGGCGTCGGAGAATTGGAAGCCGTGCAGCTATTCTACTACTTCGTCGAGTCTGAGAGGAGCCCAAAAGATGACCCTCTTGTGCTTTGGCTCACCGGTGGCCCTGGATGTTCTGCCCTGTCTGGATTTATATATGAAATTGGTGTGTGCAGTTTGATTCACAGTGTAGTTATTATTGTTTTTTAAAAATGTTTATTTTTTTAGAAATATACTAAAATATTATTTTTTATTTTTAAAAAATTATTTTTAATATAAACACGTTAAAATAATCTAAAAATACTAAAATAATCCAAGAAATTTAAGGCTATTAAAAGTTCTCCCAATGGTGGTTATGAATGAATAGGCCCATTATCATTTGATTATGCAAAATCCAGCGGAGGAGGCAAACCTGTTTTGGCATTGAACCCATATTCATGGACAAAGGTCACAAATTTCTGCACCCTTGAATTATTTATTTGCAACTAAATGTAACTGTTGAAATTATGTTTCATTTAATGGTGCAGATTGCCAACATAATATTTGTAGATGCACCTGTTGGTACCGGATTTTCCTATTCAACTACATGGGAAGGCTACGATGTTAGTGATACATTGTCAGCTGCGGAAACTTATGAGTTCTTAAGAAAGGTAAGGGAAAGTGTATTTTTAAATCGCAAGATATACAAGTTGTATGTCAAGCAAGAGGAATGGCACAGAAGAGGGTTTTTTTCTAATTAAAATTAGAGGTTTTTGGTTTTTTACACAAATATTGAATATAACCGGATACTGATTTATGGATATGCTGGAAAAGTATGGTTTTATTGATCATTGACTTGCAATTTATACATCATAATGGAATCAGATTTGTAGAAAAATCTGCTAGTAGATGAGTTTGTTAAACAAAGAAATAGTGATAAGCATAAAAGTCATAATGACTGGGAATGTTAAACAACTGTCAAATTCAAAAGGTTGTTAGCAGTGCCTTGAGTCATGCTAGTCAACAGAGGCAAATGCATAGTAGTAAACTAGCTAGTAATGTAAAACAATATGGCTAAGATTATGAGTTTGCGACACAGTGGCTTGTGGATCACCCCAAGTTTCTTACAAATCCACTCTATGTTGCGGGGGACTCCTATTCAGGCATCGTTGCACCTATCATAGTCCAGGAGATTTCTGATGGTAGTATTTAATTACTTCTGCCCAAACACAACTTATTTTTCTTGTAATATTCATCAGTGTGTGATTTGTTTTTGTTTTATTTCTTGCAGGAAATGAAGTGGGACGTCAGCCAACAATGAACCTCAAAGTACTCGATCTACTCTGAAAATCCAAATATGCATTAGTTACAAGTCCACAGCTGCGCGCCCATGTTTTATTTTGTTTGTTTTTACTTATTTATTTGCGTTGTAGTTGACAAGGCTGTAAACATGTTGGAACTCAGGGATATGTGCTTGGAAACCCAGTTACAGATGATGAGATTGACACCAATTCAAGAGTTCCTTTTGCTTACCTAAAAGCGCTTATATCAGATAAACTCTACGAGGTAACTTCCCTCTCCTAGCTCTGCTCTTCAACTTCCCAGCTAGCTAGCTCTCATATAAGCAAAACTATTCTCATGGTTTTTTTCCAGTCCTTCATGAAAAATTGCAAGGGTGAGTACTTAAATCCAGATCAAAGCAACGCATCGTGTATGGAAGACATATTAGCCATCAAGGAGGTGACCGATCAATTCATAAATCAAAACTCCGATGAACGTTTTTTTGCATCATGCTTGAATTTTATGAACATGAAAGTTGACTTCTCTTTTACATTTATAGTGCATTGGAACGGTATTTACTGGACAAATTCTGGAACCTGCATGCAAGAGCGTATCCCCAAAACCAGTGGCATTGAAATGGGATCCAAGGTTTCTCATAGCCGATGACGCTGATATTCTGCTTCCAAGGCCCCGTGTTCCTGGACAATGGTGCCGGGTACATTGAACTAATTTCTCTTTTCTTTTTTCTCTCTTTCCTTGGTTATTAACCAGCTTATTGGCATGTAGAGTTACAATCATGTATACATTTATGGGTGGGCTAATGATGAAACTGTTCGAGATGCTCTTCATATTCGCAAGGTATGCTTGCCCTATCAAGTATATTACCTTCCAGATTCAAAATAACCCTGCTCATGGCGGAAAAATAATAAAACTATCATGACCAGGGGACCATAAAGGATTGGAGAAGATGCAATAAGACCCTGGCCTATTCGTACAATGTCAAAAGTACTGTTGATTACCATCGGAACTTGACCAAGAAACCATATCGAGCTCTCATTTACAGGTGTAATTAAGTAATACACTAAAATGTGTGGGGGAAAATATGTAGCTTTTCCCCACTTTTTTTTTTCTTTTTTTTACATGGTTTTTTTTTCAAGATTGTTTTTTTCTTTTTTTTGCCTGATATTTTTTTTTTAGTTTTTTGCATTTTTTTTTTTCTTTTTTTTGCCTGATATTTTTTTTTGAGTATTTTGCATGTTTTTTCTTCTTTTTTTTTTTGTGTTTTTTTAATATTATTTTTGTTAATTTTTTTAATATTAAACTGGTTAAAAACTTAGTTCTATAATTTTTAAAAAAAAAAACATTATAAATCACTACAATATTTTTCTATATAGTTTTTTTTATGATTTTTTTTTTCAAAATAGTCTTTATCGAGTTTTTTTTATATTGAATTAGTTGAGAATTTTGCTTTATAACCTTTTTTAAAAAAAAATACTATGGATTGGTATAGTATTTCTTCACATTATTTTTGTTTTGCTACGGTGTTTCTTCATATAATTTTTTTAAAATTATCTTTGTCGAATTTTTTTAATAATAAGCTGATTGAGAATTTTAATTTTAATTTTAATTTTCCCCACATGTTTTTTTCCCTTTTCTTTCTTTTTTTTTTTCTTTTTTTTACCCCACATGCTTTTTTCCCTTTTCTTTCTTTTTTTTTCTTTTTTTTCCAAAATTGTCTCTTTTTTTTTTTTTTTTTTTCCAAATTGTTTCTTTTTTTTTTTTTTTTTTTCCAAATTGTTTCTTTTTTTTTTTTTTTTTTTTATATTTAGTTAGTTGAGAATTTAGCTTTGTAGTTTTTTTTTAAAAATACTATAGATTGCTACAGAATTTTTCTAAATGTTTTTTATGATTTTTTTTGTTTTTTTCCGGAATTATCTTTGTTGATTTTATTTTTTTTCCTATTGAACTAGTTAAGAATTTAGCTTCATACATATTGAACTAGTTAAGAATTTAGCTTCATAATTTTTTTAAACACTGTGGATTGCTATAGTGTTCCTCCACATGATTTTTTTGTATGATTTTTTAAAATTATATTTATCTATTTTAATATTTTAAATATTAAGATAGTTGAGAATTACAAATATATATTTTCTTATGAAACACTATAGATTACTATAGTGTTTCCTTACACAATTTTTTTTAATTATTTTTATTGATTTTTTTTTTTAATATTAAGTTGATTGAGAATGTAGTTTTATAATTTTTTTAAAAAAAATATTATAAATTACAACAATTTTTTATATAATTTTTATTTATTTTTTTCACAAAACCATGGAAAACGTATAATCACATGGCATTTAGTGTTTAGAATTCTATGAACACATTATAAATTCTGAATTTTCCCATTTAGAGCAATCTTAACAGTTGTTTTAACATGTGCAGTGGCGATCATGACATGACTATCCCATACATTGGTACGCATGAATGGATAGAATCCCTGAATTTGACGATTAAGTATGACTGGGAGCCATGGTTTGTTGATGGTCAAGTTGCAGGGTCAGTATCCATCATTTAATTTACACCCTTTGATTTTATTTTTCAAAATCCAAACCAATGGGAATTTATCATAATTTTTTTAAATAGAACTTAGTTACAAATATTCTGAAAAATAATATGCATAAAAAAAAGATAGAAAAAAAAAGCAATATTGTTTTATTAAAAAAAAGACTCATATTAATTTGTTTTTATTTTTCAATAAAGTTAAATTATCTCAAACATATAATTAACCATAAGATAATAAAGTCTCTCGTTCATGATTTTATTAATAACAAATTTTTATTAGATGCTAATATTTTTCTAGTAATATTGTTAAACTAATATTTAATATTTTATAAAGGAAGATATTTGTAACTAAACTATCACCTTTTTAAAAAAAAAACTCATGAAAATCTTTTACTTTGGGGTTCTTTTATTTTATTTTTTAGATAATGATATTATTAATTAATTTACAAATTTGTAACACGTGTCATGTCCATTTGAAACGGTAGAGTTATTTAAAAAAAAATTAAAAAAGTAGAATGACAGAATCCAAAACAAACAAAGGTACCTCCAGGAACTGGCATTAACTAATCCTTTTTTGCTTGTTGGGTCATCTTTAGATACGCAATGCTGTATGCAGACAATGCGCAAGAATACATAACATACGACCTGACATTTGCAACTGTGAAGGTAAGAACAGCCATTAGCTTATCTAACTGTTACAATATAAATAAGCAATTATGGTATCTTGAAAGCCTGATATTGGTGGTGGTGGTGGTGGTGGTGGTGGTTGTGGTGCAGGGAGGGGGTCACACAGCGCCGGAATACAGGCCAGAGCAGTGCTTTGCCATGATGGATAGGTGGTTTGATTACTACCCTCTATAAAAAAAACAATGCCAAAATGTTCTCATGAACTAATTAATTAAATATTGTAAGCCCTAATCCATGTTTTGTATTTCAGTTGCGCATCAGAAAACTCAAGGATTAACGAGCCTTTTAGCTCCTACCGTTTTTTTTTTTATTATTATTATTATTTTCTCGAGAGAATTGATAGTAACTGTTCATCTTTGTACACTTTGTTTACGCCTCTTAATTAATATATGTTCAGACATGGATGGTCGTGCTTGAAACACAATCTCTAAACATATGATAATAATAATAATCATCTTAACCACCACAAACAGTAGCATTTTTTAAAACAATTATTATAATGCTGGTTGAAAAGAATCATATGATATGCCCAGTAAGATACGGGCACTCATTATTTTATAATCGAGTGACTATGGAGGGAATCTGAAGCGAACACTCCACTTCTTTCCAAAAAACATGCATCCTCTTCTTGTTTAGCCCAGGAAAACTCCCCCACCTCCGACCATGAGATCTCGCCCACAAACACCACAGCTATCCAAACCTGAAGACGACACGGACCCAATGACCCGGCCCGCGCCAGCCAGTACCACAACCTCTCTCAACGTCCCTTTCCCGTCCTCTCGCAAAAAAGGAACTGGGGTTCGACCCTGGCTCTTACTAGACTCAACTGGCCAAGCCCAGGTGGTGGAAGTTGGCAAGCACGCAATCATGCGTCGTACAGGCCTTCATGCCCGTGACCTACGGATCCTTGACCCGCTACTTTCTTACCCGTCTACTGTTTTGGGTCGAGAGAGAGCAATTGTTATTAATTTGGAGCATATTAAGGCGATTATTACTGCGCAGGAGGTTTTGCTGCTGAATTCTAGAGACCCTTCTGTTACTCCATTTTTGGAAGAGTTGCAGGGGAGGTTGATGTTTCATTACCACGCTACTAAAGCTCAGGTTTTACTGATTCTTTTTTTCTTCTTTCTTTAAGCTGTGATTAATTTTTTGGGTTTTTGGTTTGGTGTAGAGTAAGTGAACTTTTGCGTTTGTTTAATGTTGAATTTAAGATTTTAAAGAGTTTTGATGTGAGTTTGTGTTGGTTTCTTAAGAATCCATTTGTTGTTAATGTTGCTGCTGCTGCTAGTTTTATTGGATTTCAAAGAAAAGCATAAAATGGATGCTGTGCTATTTTAGCTCTTTCCCTCTTATCTAGAAACCAATGAGGGTATTTAAAGTGGTGATACTTAAAGTTGGATTTCGGATTGTCGGCGTAGCTAATTGAAATATACATTGTTTGTAAGATTTGTAATTTGTAATTGAAATTGTAAGGTGGGTTAATATTAAGTAAGTGGTAAGTGAGAATGAGGCAATTAGCTAGAGTGTCTTACACAGGAGTTATTTTGACTCCCACATGAAATACATTGGAAGTGCGATTTTTGAAGTTTCTGTTAAAGACATACTTTGAATATGTTTCTCTATTGCCACTGTAAAGTCATACTCATACGTTTCTAATGTTTGGTATTGTGTAAATGCTTTTGCATATGTTTCAGATCGTCACTTGCTTTCTTTCTTTTTTATATTGTTTTGGTTCTTGTATAGGAGGGTAATGGTGATCATTCAAAGGCAAATCCTTATCACGTGGAAGAGCCTGAGTCACATGGTTTGAGTCCTGAAAATTTCCCAGAAGGCTTTTCACATTATCAGGATTGCAACGAGGGAGCAAAACAGGGTATCGAGAATCGAGATGGATCAAAGGTTCTTCCATTTGAGTTTGTTGCATTGGAAGCATGCCTTGAGGCTGCATGCAGTTGCTTAGAAAGTGAAGTAAGCATGTGCAATTCCTTGTTGGATAGGTTTTCTTAAAAAATGAAGTAAATATTCTTAATCTCGAGGCTGATAACTTTCTGGTAGCTTAAAATTCCTCAGTATAATTATTTCCTTTTCCTTTTCCATTTCCTATGCAGGCAAAAACACTGGAGCAAGAGGCACATCCAGCATTGGATAAACTGACTTCAAAGATCAGTACTCTCAATTTAGAACGCGTCCGCCAGATTAAAAGTCGATTGGTTGCAATAACTGGCCGAGTGCACAAGGTTGTTGAGTTTTTTGTCTCCACATTTATTTTATTAGTTTGTGGCAATAAGCTGAATATGAATTTTGATCTGGTTTGGAAGTTTAAGCAGGTTTAGAAGTTCTGTGCTCCAAATGATTTATTTAAAGCTCTCCTCTTATGTTATGGTAACTAACCATGCATGTCATCTCCAGGTTAGGGATGAATTAGAACACTTGCTGGATGATGATGAAGACATGGCAGAGATGTATCTAACAGCAAAGCTGGTTCAACAACAGCTTGAAGATTCTTCAACTTCCTCTTTAAATGAGGGAGATGGCATGGATAATGATGACCTTCAAGCAGACTTGGACGCCAGGTACCAAATAATTTAATCACCTCATACATGTACAGTCTTACATTTTTCTCCTCTTGTTTGCTAAGCTATCTTTTCACTGAAATATTCTCATTATTTTCCATCAGTATTCCTGCTGAGGTGTCATTGGGTGTTCTTGAGGCCTCTTCTAGCCATGAGGATGGTATTAACAACATTGAGAATGAACATGATCATCTTTTTAGTGCACCTAATGGTCTTGGAAGATACAGCCGTGTCCATACTAGTACAACACGAAGTTCAATAAGCAAGCACCTTGATGTCGGGGAACTAGAAATGCTCTTGGAGGCGTACTTTGTACAAATTGATGGCACATTGAACAAGCTATGCACGGTATGGAACTTTCTACCTGATTCTTCTATATAGGTCCACAAGCATCATTTCTTTGCATGTTTTTTTAATTTGCATTGTGGACATTGTCCATACTCCATATGATGTGTGCTCAGATAGCCACATGCCTATGAACTGTAAGTGATTATGTCGAGTCCTAACGGAAGTTCATGTCACGGAATTTAATGGTGTAACTGCAAATATCAAGGAAGAGGCATTCTCTTTGCAAACAAGCATAGGCCACCCAAATGCTTTGTTGCTACCCTGGTACATAAAGGTCTTAACTCATTCGCTGTAGTTCTAACATGTTTGTGCTCATTGTGTCAATATGTGCTAACTAATAAAGCATGAAACCAAATGATGCTATGATGTGGGACCTAAAAGATATGAAGCTAAAGAAGAAAAATTGAAAAAGCTAAGAAGAAGCCAAAGAAAAAAAAGAAAAAGTTGAAGAAGAGAAGAATAAGGCTGTAAAAGTTTGCAACTTTGCAATTTTTGTTCAATTCATCAAAAACTGATCATATTTTCAAGAAAATTAAATATAAATAATGAAACTTCAATCATAATCAAATTTGGGCTTAAAGCCCACTAGCTAATAAAAATCTAATAAAATAACATAAATTGAAGTCCAATAATAAAAATAAATAAAACCTAATAACTTGGGCTTGAATGAGCCCAATCTCCCAACCAAATAACAATGGGTTGGGCTACCCTCCATTATTGATAATCATATGCATGCCTAAATTGTGTCTCAGATCCAGTCTCCTCGTCAACTCTCCCAAAGTTAGAAGAACTCGATCTCATTGAGTATAGTTCAAGGCGGCTTCGATAATGCTTCTAAAGATCATAATCAAGCAATTATGATATCTCTCTGGTAATTGAAGTATAATTTTAATCTAGTCGCCTAGGTTATATATTGGGATTCGCTAAACTTCACCATCCCTAATAATAACAACTTGTGTATCCAAAGTAGTATTAATATTTTATTTTATTTTATTATGCCAATGATAAGGATAATGAGGTAGGGATATCAAAAGGAGCATCAAGAATAGATTGTGTTTTATATATAATGAGGTTTTCCATGTCAAAAATAGAATTAATGTCAAATTTAATGGTAGTTAATGACATATCTATTTGATTTAATCATTTACAACACTTTAAATGGTTTAGCACTAGAGATTTATGACTGATTCCCATTCAGGTCTAATCTATATCATTAAATAATCTCTTACATTAAGTGCATCATGATACTTTTGTAAATTAGCTTGAAATTTGTGTTGTTTATTACTTGCTTGAATATATTTTATGATCTCAACATACAAATTATGAACTCTGCATATAAAAGACTCGGTTGAATCAGGCATTTTAGAGTGAGCAGACAAAGGAGGAAGATCTATCGACATCCTGGGTTTGTGACTATGAACCTTATATGACTGAGTCTGTAATGAAATACACTTTTTAAATTCTTGATGGATATAGATTGAACATAACCTAGTGAATCGAGGTCATTCTTATCCTTTTTATCATGGATAAGAGGGTTAAGGATTTAGGAAGCTCAGCATATTATTCAAGACTTGTGACATGCTAGATTTCAAGCATCGGGGACAAAGCATTAGTGAGCTTAGGAGGTTGTTCAAAATCTATGATATGCTGGATGTAAAGCATGGGGGATGAAGAATTAGAAAGTTTAGAAGGCTGCTCAAAATCTATGGCAAGTCAGGTGTCAAGCATAGAGGTTGAGGAATTAAGGAACTTAGAATGACAACTATCTCGAAACTCTTCCAACATTGCACTTGCCTCTTTAGGCAACTCTACTAGACAGTCTCCAGAAAATTATACACCTAAATGAGACACAACTAACTCTTCATGAACCTCCTTTTCAAACTCTTTTGGACATTATGTTAGTCATATTTACCTTCTTAGGTAGTTCCACTAAAGCATTTCTTGAAATTTCTTGTACAACTAAACCATATACAATAGGTTGTTCCTTAACCTCATTCTCAAACTCATTGTTTTAAGTCCTTGTTCTTTCACATTCTCCTTTTACTTGTTCTTATTGCTAGGTCCAGTGTCAATCCAATAAATTTGATCAATCATAAAATATGATGTCTAAATTATATATCCATGGCCTTCCTAAAATGACATGTCCTACTTCCATTGGAATCACATCAGACCAAATTTCATCATGATAGTCTAGGAATTTGGTAGGGGACAAACATTTTTCATTGACTAATTTAAAAGTGTTATTAACTCATGACACATTATAGTATTTGAAGATACTGCATTGATACATTAAATCTTATCATGATAGTCTAGGAATTTGATATAGAACAAATATTTTTCATTGACTGCTTTGAAGGTATTATATAGCTTAAGATGGGGAACAAGTATTTGAAGATACTGCATTGATACGACTTTCATTATTAAAGATAATCTTGCAATCCTTATCCCCACACTTGATATAGGGGTGAAAGATATCAATCTTTCTCCAATTTTCAGTTCTTTTGGGTTGTGTAAAGGCATATCTAACTATACCCAATCTAGTTGTCTAAATCTCTAGGTGTTTTGTTCATGATTGGTTATAAAGATATCACTCAAGATCAAGTTTATGGTAGTTGTAAATTTAAAATTGGATACTAGATAACTATTCACAAATGTATGCAACACTAACTTAGAAATTCCAAATGGAATTGAGATCATATATGATTCATGTAAGAGAAATCACAATACAAAAATAAAAGTAATTCCATCTTTTTTTAATGTGGAGATTCATCAAGAACAAAATACAACAATAAAATTTTAAGCATGTATTGCTAGACCTTTAAGTGTAAATTATTAATTAAATATAATGTCACAAGCAAGGACTCACAATCATAAAAAAAAACTAGATGCTAGATATCAATGATGAAAGAGATTGATGAGAAAAAAATTACAGATAAGTATGCATTATGAGATTAATTTTTTTAGACAAAAAAAAAGTAATACTATTAATGATAAGTTGGATAATAATTGTTTGCCTAGGAAATAAATTTCAACAAATCAAAGAGTTAAGTAATTTACCAATCAAATTACTTAATGTTGACAACAAACTACTTGGATCATGTGAGTTGTCGTTGATATCATGAAGCTACCATCGTGATGTTTCAAATAATGTCCTTTTGTTGCTTTCATTTTTCCTTCTTTTTTTTTTTCTTTTTTTTAGGGTCACTTTTCATCTTTTTTTTTTAATTTCTTTCACTGTTCTCTCTCTCTCTTTTTTAATAAATCAATATAAAAGAAAATAAAAGTGCAGTAAAGATGGGAGATTGGAAATTGGCAGAAACTCCCTATAAAATTCCTTTATCCTTCATGTGTCTCTCTCTCACTCTTGCTATTGGACGCATGCTACGGTTCGAGGTGGAGAAGATCTTTGTTGGCCGATGTTTGCTGGTTGAATAACAAGTGTATTTCCAAAGAAATAATATTCAATGAATCAAAGAGTTTAGAGATTTACCGACTAAATTGCTTAATGTTGACGGTAGACTACTTGGATCATGTGAATTGCTGTTGATGTCATGAAGTTGTTGTCCTGATGTTTTGAATAATGTCCTTTTGTTGCTTTCATTTCCCTTTTTCTTCTCTTTTACGGTCACTTTTAACTTCTTCTTTTTTCTTTTTTTTTCTTTTGGCCACTTTTTTTTACACTGTACTCTCTCTTTTTTTTTGGGCTTTTTTTCTGGACTTTTGACTTTTGACTTTTTTTGATAAATCAATATAAAATAAAATAAAAGTACAGTGCAGATGAGAGATAGGAAATTGGTATAAACTCTTCCTATACAATTCCTTTATCCTTCACGTCTCTCTCTCTCTCTCTCTCTCTCTCTCTCAAATTGAAATCGGATGCATGCTATGGTTCGAGGTGGAGAACCTGTTGATCTCTCTTTGTTTTTTCGGATAAATGGGCTTTGGGTTGATGTATATTTTGTTCAGTTAGCTTAAGAGAAGATGAACAATTTTTTTTTTATTTTTCAGATCTCGGTTGTAAACATAAAATATTAGATAAATATTAGAGGATCTTTTTTTTTCTAGATCAACTATATAATTTCCAAGTTTTAGAAACACGTTGAATTTGGAGGATTTTGACAAGCCCTAAGAGATTGATTAACTAAATGAACAATTAAAAATTAGACTTTGATACCAAAGTTGATGTGGGACAAAAGAAATTTGAAGTCAAAGAAGAAAAAAAAGAAGCTCAGATGAAGAAACCAAAGAAAAAGAAGAAACGGTTGAAGAAGAGAAGAAAGGGGGTTGGAAAAGTCTACAACTTTGTAATTTTATTCAATTCATCAAAAATTGATCGTAATAAATAATAAAAACTTTAATGAGAACTTAGAACTCACTAACTAATAAAAGTACAATAAAATAACATAAATTAAAGTTCAATAATAAAAATAAATAAAATATAATAACTTGGACTTGAACGAGCCCAATCACCCAACCCAAAAACAATGTTCGGTTATCTTCTATCATCAATGATCATATATGTGCTTAAATCATGTCTCACATCCAGCGTCTCCATCATGCTATTAGATGTAATGCTACAAGTTTAACTATTTCCCACACTATAGAAACTGATCTGGTAGTGCCTGCATTGAAGAGAGGACAAATTAAATGAGAGCTATATTTGGAGAAGAAAGATTGTCAAGAGAACGTGAGGCTGATGGCTAGAACGTTTTTGACTTTTCCCATCATCACCTTACCTTAGGGAGAATTCATATCTAAGAATGACCGTGGCAGAATTTGATGAGTGTACCATTTGTGTACAACCATTTACACCCTTCTCAGTGAAGGTTGATCCAAGATCAGAACGAGCTGGTTTCTCTAGATATGCAGTGAGTCGATAACTTTTCTGAAGTATGCCCTTCTGGATCATGAGTATGATTTGCCAGTTCAGTTTTGCAATACCACTCTCAATATAAATTCGTATGATGCCGCTCCAAAGAGTGAAATGGAACAGTGAGTATTTTGTCATGGGGCATGAGTGCATGACTTCGATTGAGGTGTGGTGGCTGGGTTGCCTGAACAAGTTAGACAGCCCCAAATTTGATTAGAGCATGTGCATTCTATTTGTGTTGGGCGTCTATATGTGTCTTTGCCTGTGATCTTTACATGATGCAGCAATGTTGCACATGATTAAACAGGCAAAAACACAGTTACATCCTTTTCAATTATCAATCATATAATTAGCATCGTTTCTAAGGTTATAGTTAATTTTCTCCATGGCTGCTATTTAACTTCGTTTTGTTCCCATGTCATCTGATGGTCTTGAAGCTGAGGGAGTACGTTGATGACACAGAGGACTACATCAACATAATGCTGGATGACAAACAGAATCATCTCCTGCAAATGGGGGTTATGTTGACGACAGCAACCTTAGTGGTGAGCTGCTTTGTTGTAGTAGTTGGTGTTTTTGGCATGAATATCGGAATCAAAATGTTCAAAGAAGAAGTGCAAGCAGGAATGTCGAAGTTTCTATGGACTGTTGCTGGTGGCACTACTGGGAGCATGTTCTTATATGTGATTGCTATTGCCTGGTGCAAGCACAGGCGATTGTTAGATAATTGAATTGCTGTGTATTACTGTATTACTCTGGCAAAGGTATGACCGGCTGTTGTATAATATGCTGTGGTTCATGTGAAAACCATGCATAGGGAAAGAAAACTCTGAACACGTTATTGCGCTGATGTTACCAGGAAGTTGTCGGACCGCTTTTGCTTGCCAAGGTCACCCTGGCTCTTCATGGAATGTCAGAAATTGAATGACACTACGGGCTAGCCCAAAGACTCTCTCACCATAATTTTCATCTCCGAACGTTTGGTAGCAGCTGCTCCTCCCCAAGAGTTGTGAAGTCTTTCACCCCTCAACCGTCCTGGTTGAGGGGTGAGGCTAACCTTTCATCGTCATCGTGCTACTGGTTTTTGGGTTTCTTTTTATTAACATTTTCTGTAGCTTGATTTTGTCTCTTCTTTAGCACCATTTGCTGGTTTTGTTAGCTGCAGCAGCTGGTTCCAGCATTAAAAAATAAGAATGGTTAAATGAAAACCCCGACATATTGCTTGTGTGAAAGAAAGGGCAGATTCGCACGTGCCAGCACCTTGTGTGCATTTTTCAACTTTTAGTTGGTTAATAAGCACTTTTTGGTGCAGCGGTTCAAATAGAAATACAAATGGGTTAAAATTTTAATTTTTTTTATATCTTTAGATGATTTTAATTAAAAATTAAAAATATATTACTTTAATATATTTTTAAATTAAAAACATTCTAAAATTAATTATATTTTTTATTATTATTAATATAGATATTCTGATTAATTTATGTTTATCTCAACTAATTTTATGAGTTAATGATCTTTAATAATTTTAAGATATAAATTTTCAATAATTTTAAGATTTATAGAATTTGAATCAATAACTTTTAAAATATAAATTTCTTTTAAATATAAATTTAAAACCAGATTAATTAAATTATATTTTTTTAATTATTATTATTATACTCTTAAACCCACTGTTTCTTGACGCTAAAAAACAAATTGTTTGGACCGAAGTCGAAGATAAGAGCCATGAAGCTTCATTATCTATAGGCTCAAAAAAACTGGTGGCTGTGGTGACGCTGCTACTACTGCAGAGAGAGAGAGAGTTTGGGTGTTTGTCTAATGGTTTTTCACAGATGAGTTCAGTATCCCAAAGTGTGTTGATGGCTCTGACCGTTACATTCAACAAGTTTGCTTCATCAAATGTTAATGCAGTTCATAAAAAAGAAGGTAAAAGAGCAGCTGCAGCAACAACAGCCAAAGCAGCAAGCAGGGCAGCTGACATTGGAAGAAGAGGAGTCCTCTTATCCACTGTGGTTGGTGTATATTCAGTCAATGACTCAAGGACTGAACTTCTTAAAAGTACTAAAAACACCTCTTCTTGTTTTGCACTTCCATTTTAGCCTTTTCTTGCAGCCTGTGGAATGCCATATCTTTCTTCTTCTCTGGAATCTTAGCTGACCGTTTTAACCATTGTTGGATTGTCAGAATACTTGAAGAAATCAGAGGATAACAAGACCAAAAATGACAAGGAGGTATAAAATTTAGAGTTACAGTACTACTACTACGTGCCATCACCAAGAATCTCTCTTTTTAGGAGTCAATTTTATTCTATTCTTCTTTCTATGCTTTAATTTCTACAATTCGCATGGTCCTTCCTGTTAATGATTGGCATGTTTTGTTTTCAAGAGAACGGATAGCTATTACAAGCGGAACTACAAGGATTATTTTGACTTTGTGGAAGGATCTTTGAAAGGGAAGAATGAGCAGGACCTTACTGAATCCGAGAAGGGTATTCTTGATTGGCTAAAGAAAAATAAATAAACAACATGTAATAGATTTTCCCTCAGGATGATGTTGTCTGTGGAACTTGCTCGCATCTTGCTTTCTCCTGTCCCTTTTCCTCGTTCTTTTCTTTTTTCCTGGTGAGGCAATGCACTAAATTTGAAGAACAATCACCATGGTTTTACACTCTATGCTCATTCGTTTATTTTATTTGGAGATCCACTTGTCTGAGGTTCCATAATTAAAAAAAAAAAAAAAAAAACCTACTTTCTGTTTACTACAATCTGAAATCTCCGTGTTAGAAATCAAATGCTGGGTCCAATAGAATTCTTGCATTTATTTCAACACTCCATTGCCATTTTTATCTGATATCTTTTGGGCTCCCTTCCTTTCGTTTTCTTTTTTCTTGCCATTTTCCCTTCTTCGGGATGTTTTTTATACAAACGGTGAGGTTATTGAATTGCAATGTGAAGTACATGTGGAAGTTGAGTTCAGGCATATGTTATTCCAAGCTAGCTACAGCTATGATATATAAAATGTCTTGCCATGATCTGCTGTCAAATCTTGGGGCTCAAGTTTTCACGTGCGTGATAAAAATTGAGGCTTGTTTCTTTTCTTTTTAAATTAACCAAACCCATGACTGTCTGTCCGTAAAATAAAAATCATATCTTCCAACTCCATAGGGAGATGTTGCTTTTTATTGATGAAAATTAATGATTATTTGCTGTCCCCTACTGTTTTGCTGATGATATCTAAGCAGGCTACAATTATATCCTGGTGTTAGATTAATATATACATATATAACATCATGATATTCTTGAAAGTAATTCACATTTTAGTTATATAAAAAATAGAGGAATTGGTCAACTGGTTCTGAAACGATTGATCAGTTAAGTTTACAGAATATATTTATTGTTTGGGATTTTTTTAATATAATTTAATTTTTTGTTTATTTAAAATTTAAGATCTATAAAGGGATATCCCCAGCCGAGTAGTTTCTCCATATCTAAACTAGGTTGGTTTCTTTAATTAGGTTAAAACAGATTGCTTACACCAAGATTAATTAACGAATTTATAAAGAAAATTATATTTTTAGAGCCTGATGCGTGGAAATCAAATCCCACAGTATTTAACAAGGGAAAAAATGACCACTTGTCAATTAGATTAAACCTCATTAACTACAATACAATACATTCATTACTAATTTTTAGATTTATAGTAATTATTTTTCAAATATCCATAATATACCGGCAAATTTAGGTTGTTGGTAAACCCATCCATAATAATTTAGAATATTTTTTTAAAAAAATCTATTAAACATAAATAGAAAATTAGTAGTATTTGCAGTATTTTTTTTCAATTCTCTAGAATATATCATTGATAACCCCATTAGTAATAATTTAAAAAAAATCAAAAAACATCTATTAAACTTAAATAAAAAATAATTAAAATAAATTAAATTAATATAAAAATAAAATATTTATTATAAATCTAAACATGTATAAGTTTAGATAAAATTAATATAGACTAGAGGCGTTGGAGGAGGAGGAGGAGAAGGAGGCATATCTTTGCTTGGACCGTGGGGTAAAGAAAAGAAAGCACATGTACCACTCATCTATGATTTAATCTCTATTACTATTTGGTGGAGTTCAGTCATCTTAGTATTGAGTTATTCATAATTAGCAACAAAATAGGTTATTTAAGCTTAAACTCACTCGTTTAAAATCACCTTGAAGTCTAAAGTTTGAGGGCTCAAAACTGATTACAAGCATCCAATGGTTGAAACATTGTTGGTCATTCACAAGTCCTCAGTCATAGTATTAGAGAGACTGTACATCCAATTTCTATCTGATCCACCAAACAATCATACCTCCAACCATAAATCTGGATTGAGATCTAGATCGGTCAAAGTATCATTACCATATCTCTTCTTCAATCGAGTATTATATGTATCCTTAAAAAAAAAAAAAGTCAACAAGTTCAAAAAAAATAACTTAAAAAAAAAAAGGTTAAACACAACATGCCACAAAGTACGAAGCTCGACTCTCCACACAAGCTATTGCACTTCTTTTTTGCGGTTATCTATCCATATGTACATTTTCACAAAAAGCTCCATCGAGCTTGATTCACATTCAAGAATCATAGTTTGTAAGAGAAAATTATTGGTAGTTAAATATATTTATAAAAAAATAAAAAAAAGATGTAATTAAAAAAAATCTTACAATCCACTTCACATGCAAAATGAACATAATAGAACCACTTGTGTGCGTGGTAATAAAACCATAAACACGCCCAGTTTCAAATCTCTGCATAGGAGCATGATCGTTGCATAAAATGTTCGAACATCACATGCTGAATATATTTCACTCACACAACCTCAATTACTTAAAGTGAAGAATCCTTAATAAAATTTCAATCAGAACAGGGATGCTAACAAATTGGGTATTGGAATAGCTAGATTTATAACGGGAGGTTGATTTGTGATAAAAATTAAAGGGTGTTTTTTGTTGAGAGAAAAATAAAGAAAGAAAATGATATAGAGGAGGGAGAAAAGAGAATCATTTATCTAGTCATAAATTAAATATTACCGATATATTTATCAACATATTTAATCAATTAAATATTACCGATATATTTATCAACGGATTTAATAGATGGATTTAAATTCATTAGAATTATGCCTGTAAAAATGACACACCATCATCCTATTTTTACATTCATGTTTATTTCACTGTAATTATCGTAGTATATACTAAAAAAATATTTTTATTGGTGTTTATTGATGGATATTGTAAGAGCATATTTAGTTATTGAAAAATTTCACAATAATTTATCGATAAAAATATTTTGTAGATATGTATTTTCTTTTGTTAATTTTTTTTAGTAGTGATTATTGTTATGTACAGGGACTTCAAATTAATTTATTAAAATACATTTAATGGATGATCCATTCTGGATATGGACGTGCGCACAAACACTAATGATTTATGCAGCTGTTACAGACAGCTGGAATCTTTTTCTCTTCTTTTTCATGCAACTTTGTAATGCTTTCATGATGCGGTAATGTTTTTCTTTGTCGCACAAACATTAATTCATTCGTTGACAGTGTAATATCCAAGACTTTAGCAGAAGTATGGAGCTTTAGCACAACAACCTTTCAGGCCTGTTTACAACGGAGATGGCATTGTTATTTAAAATCACATTTTCCATGTTAGGGTGGCTACAGAGTGTTTGATGCCTGTGTGTGTGTTTCTTGTGTAATCATTGATCAATTATCTTGTGTATTGCATGCATTGGTTAGGGCTCATCGTCAACCAGTTCACATAATTAAATCGAGTAAAACACATTACATACCTTTTTATATTAATGGGTTAGTTTTAATTCTAAAATATGATTTATAATATTATTTAATATATATTTTTAAATAAAAAAATTTTGAATTTGAAATTTATACAGATTTATATTAATTTATACTTAATTTTTATTATAAAGATAATAAAAATCAAACTCATGACCAAATAATTATAAAACTTGCATAATCTTATATTAACTTGTATCTATTTTTATTAAAGGGATAATAAGATTTAAATTTATAACCAAATAATTATAAAAAATTTGATATCATATTAAAAAATCAATCCAACCTAATATATAGCTTAATCTTAACATTATTAAATAATTTTTATTCTTACAAAAGTTCTAGCACACCCCATGACCCCTGCATATGCTGAAAAAATGAAAAATGGAGTAGAAATACCTAGCTATGCTACGTACTGCTTTTGTGTATCGCTCGTTCAAGTTTCGATTAGAAAAGCTAGCTTGCTTAATCACCCGTTTGGCCCTAGTAGTATTTGTGCTTATAGCTTTTGACATACTTTATAACGCCTTATATTTTTATATTCTAATAATTTAGCATTATAGTTACTTTTTATTTTATTAATTTTATTGTTTTGATTTTGAATTCGAATTTTTTAATTTAATTTAACCTATTTTATTATCAATTTTTTTTTATATTTTAATAACTTAGAAAAATTATAACCAGGTTTCATACTTCATGTGAAAATCTCTTTTATTTTTCTATTCCAAGTTCAATTCTATTAATAGTAAGCACTTGATTTAAAAATTACTACATGGCCACTTAATTTCTGCCTTGATTCCAGAAACACGTCCTTGTGCCCCTTCTTTCAATTAACCAATAAAATTTGTTATTATAATGGCATGTAGACGTCCTTGTTAAGTGATATGATCTTTTATTTTAGAAATTTAGATGATCAGTTATGATACTTGCTGATTCATAACACATGTAGCAATGGGGGTGGCAGAGATGATAAGAGACAAGGAGACTATTGTCACGAGAAACGGGAACACTTGTAGTTGAAAACGGCATTGGGGACAGGAATACAAATCGGCTTAGCGTATATAAAACGACAAAGGCGCTCCGTTCCCCGCTGTATGTTACGTGCAGGGGATTAATGAAGGTTTTGTTTTGGTAGTGGTTGGAAGAGCAATGGATGTTTTTCCCATACTCGCTTGGATCCTTATCCAAAATGATGGGCAGCACTGGGGAGGCAAAACTTAACACTGACCACTCCTGATTATATATGTTATTATCGCTATGCATTTGTTTAATTGATCTTTTAGAATTCTCTTTGCTCTTTGTTTAGGGTTTTGTAATTTTATTTTTTTACTACATAGAAAACTCCCATTGCAGAAGCTGTGAGGAAAATGAACATGTGGGGTGTAGTTCTGAACTTGGACATGCTAAATTCCCAAGGGATATCTTTTGTTTAATCCTACTCAACCTTATAGATAGATACCAAATTATATATACATAATGTCACAATTAGGAAATGACCGAGTATAGCTGAATGAATAAAGAAATGCAAGGGAAGGATATATAATTGTGCATGACAGCAAGTCCGATGACAGATGCAAAGCAGAAAAGGTTGGAGAATGGAGAGGGCCAAATTTTCCATAAAGTATGAACACTTTCATATATATAAATTATTTTTAAATAAGATCCTTCCAAAATGAGATGAAGAGCACGTAATAAACAAAACGAGGCATGTTCCATTGGGTCAGGAAGATCTGAGGCAGGATCTCCAGGGCTTAAAAAAGGGTCATGGAAATGCATTTGAAATATTCCAACATTGAGTTTGTCATTTCCTTTGTCATCTCTGAACTTATCTGACTACCCATCACCCCTAATTGCACTTTCCATCATCCTGTCTCATTTTCATGTCCATATTGAGCCAAATCTTTGTGCAAGTCTGAAAACTAGCTAGTAGCACTATCATCATGAATGGAGCCTTGTCTGAACACTTTGGGACACGGTGGAGGCTTTGTCCTTGTCAGTGCTCAAGAGTCTAGCCTTTTCAATGATATGTTTTTCTCTTGTAGATTTGGAGAAATCAAACCTAAGAAAATCTGTTTATTTGATCATTATTTTAACCATGTCTAGATAGCCACCAATGTTAGCTAGGTTGTGCATGGTACTTTCTTGTACTGTTTGCTGGAATAGAATATAGACGTGCTAAGATATATATATATATATATATATATATATATATATATATATATATAAGAGGAATCTGAGCGTCTCAGTTATAGACTTATTTCGTTAGATGATTAGATGTGAACGCTTCAATTTGCCAATGATCCTCGTTCTCTCACTGTGATTCTCTTGACGTTGGTTAATTTCTTTATCTAGCTTTCTTATTGCCCAATCAAGGGCCTCAATTCTTGAATTTAATTTGGAGTAGTTGTTGAATTCGAGACTTTATGCAAGTAGCTAGTACTTCATAAACTTGGTTTTCCAGGAATTGAGAGCTACAATTATTGGGAGAATGCATGGCATGGAAAATAAAGGGGAATTGAGAATTGACAGCTAATTATCGGCATAATCATCAAGGACGACACACATGAAACACGAATTGAAATTTGAACCCAGCCAAAGAAGGACCGATTATTGGCCAAAATAAGTTGGTAATAGATATCAAACTAAGATTATGAAGTGTGAAACATACATGGAATTCTCTACCTCTGAACAAGTTTACCATAAATCTCACAAGCAGGAAAAGTTGCAAGTTGTTCTACTAAAGTGGTTATCCTGCAAGCCAATTCTTCAGTACTGTAGAGGGTTTCTTTTTTTAGAAGCATTGTAACCAATTCATTTTTTTAAAAAAAAACTTAAATTATTAAATGAAATTTTAAGTTATAATTTATATTATTATTTAATATATCTTTTCAAATAAAAAAATTATACTTGAAACTTACACAAATTTATACTATTTTATATTTAATTTTTATAAAAAAATTATACTTAAAATTTACATAAATTTATACTGTTTTGTATTTAATTTTTATTAAATAAATAAATATTAAAAAATCATCACAGTTCAGATATCAAGTGAAAGAATGCAACCATATATATAATTTAAATGGTTAAGTAAGGTTTTTAAAATATAATTTATATTATTATTTAATAATTTATTTGCATAATATAAGATGAGATAACGATAGAGGTTTAATTATGAGATATCAAGTGTCGATTTAAAAAGAGAGCATGTGGCTCCATCAACAACAAGGACCGGGGATAACTGCAGGCAGAGGCCGATTCCAAGGGCACAGCACATTTTCTTTGGCAAGAGACATAAATTTTGCTCTTAAGTATATATGTTCCTATTGCATTGACAGGAAAAGGAAAAACTTCAAAAGAAAAGAAGAAAAAATAAAGCAACAGGATCTTCTGAGACCCTCTGTTTTTCTTTTTGTACTTTGGCAGCTCTTTCTTTCTTTATTTTAGTTGGTTGCATTTGGCAGCCCTCTTCCCTTCGTCTCTTTTAGAGCAACCTCAACAGTAGTTCCAATGACAGTAAGTATCACCATACATTACTCTTCCCTTAATTAAACCACCTGAAGAAATTGAAGCACTCACCATTATCAAGAATTTGAAAGGGAAAAAAACACTTTAAGTTGTATTTACGTGGCTAGTTGTTTAAAGACTACTCTATGTAGAACTTGAGGTCAAAAAGAGATTAGTCTCTAACTTCTTTTTTTTATCAGTAATGGAATCTTTCCCTCAATTTTGACAGTAAATATATGTGATCATGTGATCGTCGAGAAGGACGATGCTTGTGTGTCTCATGACACATGTCATCCTTTTACACGTACTGTCATGTGACCACATATGCTGAGAAATGGAAGAAAAAATGGACAGAAAGGCTACAATATTATTGATCGAAAAATAAAATCAGGATCTAAATTAGGATTAAAGGAAGTTAGAGAGTAATATCGAAAGTCTAGATTACTTTTTATCTGCCATGCCTTGTGGAACTAAATATAATGAAACATACTTAACTGGTTATTTTGAAGCTTGTTTCCAGATAGAGAAGGGTGTATGCAACCAATGTGGTCTTGATATGTGGATCTTCCCTGCAAGAATGAGCATGCTTGGTATCACTAACAAGAGGTTATTTTGAGGTTAAAAAGGCAGACAAAACTTAAACTGGTAAATTTGGCCAAGTACCTGAAAATGAGTTGCTGAAAAACTTTGTGAATAATCGAAGACACTCTCCATTGAATCTTGGTTACTGTTGGAGAGAGCAAAATTATTCTGCTATATATTTTCAAAAAAAAAAAAACCCAACAAAGCAAAGTTAATTGCAAGAACAATGAACGTATATTACAGAAAGTGAAATGTGAAAGTTCTCTAATCGGCATCATGTATGTAGACAATACTGGTATAAACCTATAGTTTTCTGAACAAACCTTGGAGAAGTTGAAAGCAGGAGAGCTAGCAGTATCATCAAGAAAAGGAGGCAGTTCTTGATCCTGTCTGTGACGTGACTGACGGCTATGTTCTTTCTTTTTTTCCCTATAATTGGAACCATTGTTCAGCAATGTAGTGCCCTTGAGTGATGGGTAAAAGTGGCCATTATCATAGTTGAAGTAATTTTCATCTTCATGGAAATGTGGAGGACCAGAAGATGCGTCAGAGACCATAGACAAGTCCTCCTCCTCCTCCTCATCTTCTTCTTCACTCTCCTCTCTAGTGTTTTTACCTTCTCTACAAAGACCAGCACTCTCTGCATCAACAAAGTTGGTCTTATTTCTATGTTTAGAATTTGGGTTAGAAAGAAAAGATTGTTCCAAGTATAGCGTCCAACCAGACTCACAATCAGCACTGCATTCTGAGGCCAGGAAATTCATTTTCCTCCTAGCTAGCACTTAGCTATAGCTATTTCTCTTTGTTTACAAGTCTCAAAGAAACTACAAGAGATGAGAACATTTCTTGAATGAGCCTGCCTTTTTATCAAGAAGGAGAGCTAGCTAGGGGCAGTAACAAACACAGTGGGGCTCTATGTAAGTCTATTTTTGGTGCTGAGCTGGGGATAGAACTTACAACTGTGGGGAAGGTGTGGAAAAAACCAAAGCGTATCGGGCTCAAATCCTAGAGTATTTTTGTCCTCACTCTCCTCATTCATACTCTCTATGTGAATGTATCAAATTTGCCAGTTGGGAGAGTAATAGGGGGTGCATGTAAGGGAGAAGGGAAAGCCACAACCTCTCCACATGCTAGACAGCTAGGCACTATACTGTACTCTCTTAACAAAACCAGGTACGCTTCCATTTTCCCTTCCACATCCCTTGTGCAGTGATGCCTCTCTATCTCTCTTGTCAACAAGTAATCTGATTTTATTGTAACTAATCCATTGGCACATGCAATGCGAAAAGAAAAAAATAAATGTGACAAAAAACTATATTTTGTGATTACATATCTTCTAAAAAATAAATTTTAATTATGAATTGAATAATATTTTTATTTAATATTAAAATAAAAACACTTTAGATTAATCTTGGCTAATATGTAAGAGTTGCAGGAATAATCTTAAAAAAAAAAAAAAAAACTTAAATATCAATCGACTTAACATTAAAGAACTAAAATAATAAACAATAACATTTAATTATAAAAAAAACTTAAATAAACTTGATTTAATTAAATAAATTCATAATGCAAACCATTCATGTTTTTAAATTTAATAATTTTTTTATATCAAAAAATATATTTTATTTAATTATACAATGATAAAAAGTACAAATCATAATTAAAAATCAAAAAATATATTTTATTTAATTATACCATGATAAAAAGTAAGTATAGGGATCAAATTAATAGTTTTAAAAAAAGCATTTTTCTAATTAACGGTGATTTTTGAGAAAGCCAGCAATGATTTCAGCTCTGTTAAAAATGCCACAAGAATTAGTATAGTTTCTGTCAATAATAATTATGGTTTGCTATTATCTCTTCTGAATGTTAAATACACGTGTGGTCCTACATGGAATGATTTGGTACACATAATTAAATTTTCGTGTACAGATGCAGCTAGATATTTTTCCAGATAAAAAGTAGTGCACATCATCATGTCCCGACTTTTATCTTAGCATGTGTCATGTTCAGTCATCCATCTTAGCTAAGTAGAGGAGGAGGAGGAGGAGGAGGAGGCGGCCCTAGATCTCCTTGGGCTATGGAACCACTTGTGTGGTGATATTGATGGTGAAGAAATACAGCTTAAAGACTCCTTTGTTGAGTTATTACTCGCCACATCACAGCCTCACACACGCACACACACACATATTTTAGGCATGGCTGCACGAGTGGAGACTGAAGAGTGAATGGAAAATTTCTTGGGGCAAGGTCCGCGAGGAGTGTGATGCTTACTAATTCAGTTGACTGGGTTTTTATGAATCTCCACATGCTCTCTCTTCTTTTCGAACACTATATATTCCTTTAATTTTACAGTCCCTCGATGATCTATATATATATATATATATATTGAAGAAATAGAAATCACACATGCATGTGGGCACGTGTGCATATATGTTTGCATAAAAATGCATACGCGAGAGCTTCTAAATATTCACACACACATGTACGCACATGCACACGCACTTCAACCTGAAATTCTCTGTAAGATTTTCCATTTAGTATTCTTACCTGTGTGATGTTTGGCGCTCAACCCAAGGTTAACTCCTAAGTCACCCACTTTGTAAAGTAAATATTGAGCCGGGAAGGGGCTGTTGCTGCGGTTACATGCTTATACGGACGCACGTATGGTGAAAGTATATCTAGCTAGGGTTCTAATTAATGTGCCTACCATGTGATGACTCTTTCATTGATGACCTCTCTCGATCTAAAATGATTGTGTTCATTCTCACCACATGATCACATTAAATTGGATGCTGAGGTCTCTTCTGCTTTCTCTCGGCTTCTGAATTACGAAGCCGAAACTATTAGATGGTTTATGGTTATATATAATAATCATGGAGATATCCAACTGGCTGGCTGGCTGGCTGGCAGCTTCAAATGGTAACCGTGGAAGCAACTGTACCTCCGGTGGTCATTACTTCTTTTCCCCTCTTCACGGCACCGTTGCACGTTGTCATAGCAGAATTCTTCCTTGTGTGCTAGCAAAATCCTTCTTGGAATTTAAGCCGAGGACAGCACGCATATATATATAGGAATTTAAGCCGAGGACAGCACGCATATGCATATATATAATTAGTAGTGTTAGTTTTCTAATATCTTAAGTGGTAATGGGAATTATAAAATAAAATTATTTGAAAGTTTTTAGAATTTTGTTAAATAAATTTGAAGTTATTTAAGAATTTATTACTTGAACATCTGATTTTTTTTAGTTTTAAATAATTTTTTAAAGATTGTATTATTACAATTGTTTGGTCTCCAATAATAATTCACACGAACTATAAGTGAGAAATCTCATAAATTCCTATTTAGAAGAGAGTTATTGTTGTGTCTAAAGTACAAGCTTTAATTTTATGTTTATATAATTTTTTTAATCTAACAGACAATCTCTAAAAAATAAGAGGCATTACTTATTATGTATAAGAAAATCAAAAAAACCCTATAAATTAAAAAATATCAATTTGTTCTTGAATAATATTTATATATTAATTCAGAATAATTTTATAAATTAACTCAATCAAGTCCTTACTTGATTTTTCTAGGTCTAAATTTATAATCTCTGTATTTATTATATTCTAGTCTTTAATTTCTAAAATATATTTTAATCAAGTTATACTTTATTAAATCATCTCATTTTAAGTTCTGACTAATGGTTCTTAATGCGTGTAATCCATTAGATTTCTAATATGGTGGTCCAAATATAAATTATAATTATAATTAAATTAAATTAAATAATTTAATTTATTATCAATTAAACAATTAATTAATTAATTAATATTTGAAGATCAAGTGCATCATCTAGCAACGTGTCATGATTAATCAAATATTAAAAAAATTATTAGTATTTTGATTTAACCTTTTAGTAACCGGTTTCTCAGTATAATTAATATTTTTTTCATCAATAATATTTTGATTTAAAGTCATTAATCATTTGAATAAGATTTAAAACTCTTTTCAAATCTCATTCCACCCAGACCAAGGATTTCTCAATCAATACTATTTGAGAATAAATGAAACATTTTCTCTAATTCACCTTTGGTGATAAATTTGCTATTGATCACTCAAATACATTTATATAACTCATGATATACCCAATGGTTTAAAGCATGATATTCTCTATACAAGATAGCTTAGTGATCTCAAGTCTAAGGATCACTTACACAACCGTCAAATAAGCATTTCCATAGACATAAGTTACCTCTCCAAATAGAATTATCGTGCGAGTTAGTTTAGTATATGTCTTATGATAATTACCTATATATCAGTTGTAAGTATCCCTTATACCTTAACTTATAAAAACAATTACTTTCTTTCATAAAAAAAAAATAAAAAATATATTAGTCTTTACGGTTCTAATGAATATTTAGTATTTAAGAGAGCATCGATTAGAAACATTTTAGAAAAAATATTTTGATGCAATAAGAATCTCATAATTATAACAACTTTATAATTTTCTTTACAAAGCATTTGTTTCCCATAAACTTCATCTTTACTCTATATTCATTAATTAATCTAATATTAAATGAATATTAAAGATAAATTAATTTTTTATTAATAATAAATATGTATTTACATAAATATAATAATATCACATGTAATTAACTGATTGGCTACAAAGTACAGTAAAATAATAATCTTTCACTTGTAAGTCTACACTAGAAAAATAATATCAAAATATAAATTTGATAAGATCCAAACTTGAAATTAAGTTGTGAAAGGAATGTATAAGAAATTTACACTAAAATCAATTACTCATATATCTAATATTATATTGCTTCATGTAGCATTAATACTTTTGCATTGATAGTGATTTAGTAAAACGATCTTCTAGATTATCTTTGGTAGGTATTCGCTCTATATTTACATTTTTGATTTCATTGATATATCAAATCAAATGGAATTTTTTAAGTACTTGTTTGCATTATTGATGAAACATTGATTCATTTGTTTGTGTAATGGCTCTATTATTATTACAGTACAGGGCAACTGGCTCAAAAATACTAGAAACCAACCTAGTTTATTGATGAAATTCTTGATCCAAACAATTTCTTTGTTTCTTTAAACATGGACATACTCTTGTTCAGTTATAGAATCATTTGTGATCTCATGTTTGGAACTCTCCCAACTTAAAACACTATCATTTAGAGTAAAATATATATTAGCTGGTATTTAATATTTTTACAATATTTTATTAAAAAAAATTTAATTCAAATGATTTTGAACTTTTAGTTTATCTTCTCCATTAATAGATCTTATAGCCAAGTATAGAATACCATTTCTATCATATTTTTCTCAATCTGTATCTTAGAACACGTGTCTGTGAAGAAAGGTGTTTCATGCAAAATAGATAATAATTCGATCTTAGATTCTTCCATACCTTAAGCATGGATTGAGATTATTTAAGTAAGTTTCTAATCTATCTCTATAGATCTCTATATCTAATATATAGATTGCTTCTTCTAATTTTTTTATGGAGAAATTCTTAGACACCTAAAACCTTACTAATTAAAGTAAAAATATGTTGTTTCTTAACAATAATATATCATCTATATATAATATTAGGAAAATGACACTAGTAACCTATTGTAAACATTAGGTTTATTCTTTTTTTTTATGAAATCGACTCTATTGATTATACCATCAAAATTGAATATTCATATTCCTTAAAACTTGCATTGTATATTGTCTTTCATATTAGTCTTTCTTTTAAAAGACCCATTTAGATCCATTGGGTTTTATCCCTTTGAGTATATTAACTAAGTTCCAAACTTGACTAGTACATGAAGTCCATAACTTCAAGTTATTTCTTGAAATAAATATCATATATTACTTTCAAATAATTAATAGGCTCATCAATTATGAGCAACATGTCATTCACAGCTTCCTTGAGAGATTCTTATCTCATTGATGAATGACATGTCCTACCAAATTTATAGATATTTTATGTTTTTTAAAGTTCAAGCTAAGCATCCAATGTTTTGGCATTGAGAATATATTTTATCTGGATATATTGTTCTAAGAGATATAGAGAATCTCATTAGATAATCTTTAAAATATTTAGTAAAATATTAATCATCTTGATCCAATCAAAGTTTCTTAAAACTTATTTAAATCTATATTGCAGTTTATATTGAACCTGATATTTTAAATTTAGGTATATAAAACCATTCATATAATTACCAGATTCATAAAAACATCATTATTATAATTTAAATCTATTTAATACTAAATAAAATTTAAACAATGTCTTAAAATACTCGAATAAGATAACAATCGTAAAGTTCTAGCATCAGCCTTTTAAGCAAAACAAAATAATTAGTTCTTACAGCTAATGCAACAACCCCTACTTCATTACTGAGTCATATGTTGATTTTGCCTTAAACTAATCTTTTACTTTTCCTTAGTTCTTAAAGTATAAGCTTTATTAAGTTTCTTCACCTTTATAATTGCAAGGTATTCCTTGCAATTTCTCTTTCAATATCATTTTTTTACCATAATGATAACAAATATCCTTGTCTTTCATGATGCCCCCAATAGGTTTATTTGCTTTAGAGATAATCCTCTTATTATTCTTATCCTTCTTATTAGAAATTCTAAAAGACTGAACTAGAAGAACTAGGTCTTTTTCCTTCTTAAGGAACTCTTCAATAATCTTAAGGATATTAAGCAATTCTGGTAATGTACTATCCAACTTAGTCATGTGATAGTTCATAATGAGTTGTGAACAGCTTTAAGGTAATGATTGTAAGACCAAATCAATATTTAACTCATGGTCTATGATAAAATCCAATTGACCCAATTTTTTAATATAGCCAATCATTTTCAAAATATAGGTATTCACTGAAGAATTCTATGTCATCTTGCAGCAGAATGATTTCTTAGAGATTTTGTACCTCTCAATCCTACTTGTCTCATCAAACAATTCGTTAAGATAGAATAGGAATTCATATTCTCATATTACCTTTGAATTTAGGTGACATACTAGCTAATATCACGCATACAACCTGTTCATCATCATAAACATGATGTGTTAATGTTCATTCCTAAACTTCTTTTTTAGCATCCTCAATAGGGGCATTTGGAATTGGTTTTTCAAGAACTTACAACCTTTTTTCTTGCTTGGAAACAATTCTCACATTTGATTGTAAATCCATGAAACTTGGTCTGGTAAATTAGTTAGAATCAAGTATGCTTTAAAAAGATATATTACTACTTATTTTATCTATCAACCCATTAATTATTTGGATTTTCTGAATATCATACACATAACAAAAACTATGAAAAAAAAATTATTTTAAAGCTCCTTGGATAGATCTATAGTTGTTTAGGGATTTATTTTCTAAAAATTTGATATTCTTCAGCTTTGAATAATTTTTTAAAAGCTGAGTTATCGCAAACTATAAGTCATTTAATTTTTCAGTCTTTCATAGTAATTCACACGAATCATCAATGAGAAATTTCATAAATCCCTATTTAGAAAAGAGAGATTGTTATGCTTAGAATGTTAGCTCTAATTTTATGTTTACATAGTTTTTTATCTAACATACAACCTCTAAAAAATAAGAGGCATAGCTTACTATTTATAGCAAAATATGAAAAACACTATAAATAAGCAAAATATCAATTTGCCCCAGAATAATATCATATATTAATTCAGGATAATTTTAGAAATTATCTCAATCAATTTCTTACTTGATTTTTTTAAATTTAGAAATATAATCTCTATATTAAATGTATTTTCATCCTTAATCTCTAAAATATATTTTAATTAAGTCATACTTAATTAAATCATTCTAGTTTAATTTCTAACTAATGATTTTTAATATAAGTGACCCATTAGGTTCCTATATGTTAGCCTAAATATAAATTATAATTCTAATTACATATAATTAAATAAATTAAACAGTTTAATTGATTATCAATTAAATAATTGGTTAATTTATATTTTAAGATCAGGTGTATCTTTTAGTAACGTGTCATAATCCTTCTAAATATTAGAAACTTCATTAGTGGTTTGACTTAACTTTTTAGTGACCAGTTTTTCAGAGTAATTAATATCATTTCATTAATAATGTTCTGATTTAACATTAAACTATGAAATATGTTTGTCATGTTATATCATGTTTATTTTTTACATAATAGTCATTGATCCTTTAAATAAAATTTAAACTCTTTTCAAATCTCATTCTATTTTGGTCAAGAATATCTCAGTTAATACTCTTTTAGAAAATATAAAATATTTTCTCTAATTTACTAGGGTGATGAATCCTCTCTTAATTATTTGAGTACTTTTATATAGTTCATGTTTTATCCAATGTTTATGCTTTCAATACTTTGATTAAGATAACATGTAACATGATCAAATGATAATATTTTTTATATGAGATAACTTAGTAATCTCAAATCTAAAGATCACTTACACAATCTTTATATGATCCTTTCCATAATTATAAATGATCTCTCCATATGAAATTCTTACATGGGTCAATTCAGTGTACATGTCTTATGACAAACACCTATATATTAGTTACAGGTATCTTTTATATCTCGATTTATTAGTATACTTTACAAAAAAAAAAATTATATTATTAGCTTCACTTGCAACTACATTAAGGTTAAAAAAAAATCTTTTTTTGTGTTTTTTTCACTTTATTTTTTTTTTGTTTTATTTTTAATTTTTTTTCTTAATAATTGTATGAATGTTGTTGTAAATTTTTTTTTTCATATGGGATCAATTTTTAATTGATTTATTTATAGGATTTTTAAATTTCTTTAATATGAATTTTTTTAGTTCAATTTATTTTTTCGTGTTATTTATTTGTTGCAAATTTTTTTAAGTTGATTTTCTTATTCTTTTTTCTAATCATTTTGAGTATTATAGAGTCTTGATTAATATTAATTTAATTATTTTATAGTTTTGTAAAATAATTTTTTAAAAATATATTTTTAAATAATTACTGACGAGATTACATACTGTATTTTTCCGAGAGAATTACTGATGGAATGAAGTGGGTAGTTTATTTTTTTGCTTGTTTTTTCCGTCAATAAATATATCGGTAATAATATTTTTTATTAGCAATAAATTTATCAACGGATAAAAAATTACTAACAAAAAATTCACCGACGAAGCATTTCCATTGGTGATTTCATTGGTAAATTAATTACCAATACTAACAGAAAATTCCATCAGTAAATCTAAAGATTGTGGTAACGTCTTCATATAAAATTCTTATATAGATCAGTTTAATATACATATCTTATGATAATCACTTATATATTAGTTATAAGTATCTTTTATATCTTGGCTTATGAAAATAGTTGCTTCCTTTTGTAAAGGAAATAACATAATATGTATTGATCTTTACAGCTTTAATGAATGTTCAGTATTTAAGAGGACATCGATCAGGAATATTTTAGAAACAATACTTTGATATAATATGAATCTCATAATTATAACAACTTTATAATTTTCTTTGTAAATCATTTTTGTCTCATGGACTTTATTTTTATTTTAGATTTATTATTTTAATATTATATGAATATTAAAGATAAATTAAATCTTTATTAATAATAAATATATATTATGTAAATATAATAATGCTCAATTAGCTATATAGCACATTAAACTATAAAGTCAAGTGATAACAAAATCGTATTATCAATATTGAACATGTATCCCGTGAGATATGAATTCATCATCAACATGCCTTTGTGGTATCCCTTGGAATAGTTAGAAAACACTCCATTAAACATAAAACTATAGTTTTCCTCTTTAAATGTGTTGGAAGACTCGAAAGAATTAATAGAGTTGACCATGCAAATGCAATAATTTCGAGTTAAAATACGTCTCCTAAAAGAAAATTTTTATTTAACGATGAAGATATTTCCGAAACAACTTATTCAATTAATTAAATATTTTTCTTCGATGTTGATCCAATGCATTAAGAAAACTTTTATTGTTGAGAAATTGTGTGGACATGCTTTCCTCCACGAGCTTCTATTGTACTGTACTTGGATAAGAAACGTCGGCTCTCTCTCTTTCTTTTTTAGTTCGTGCAATCCGATCACTGTACGAAGCTGGAGCCAACGCCACATGATGGTCAAAGACAGGAGTGCGCGGCTAGTTCTGAATCAAAACGGACGCGTTGTAACGCGGCTAGTTCTGAATCAAAACGGACGCATTGTAAAATAAAAAATAAAAAAAAAATGAAGAAGAAGAAAAGAAAAGGAAAAAGAAAAAGAAAATAAGGGTGAGTTTAATTGTTGATATAAATAGTTAACTAAATTTATATTTTTTTAATATTTTATAAAAACTTCTATTTGCCTAGGTTGGATAGGCACCTAAAGGTGAAAGGTTTGATTCATATTGATAGCAATATTTGATCTTGCATGCATGCGTTTAGATTTTGTTGAAATAAGTTTTAGAGGTTTTTTTAATTTTATTTTTTAATATTAAATTAATTATCAATAATTTTTATATTTTTATTATATAATAAAATAAAAAAAAAAACAATATTTGATTTTGCATGCATTTAGACTTTGCTGTAACAAGCTTTAAAGGTTTTTTTTATTTTTTTAATATATAATTTTCATTTAGTTTTATCATTTAATTTGGATTAATTATAAATTAATGTTTATATTTTTATTGTATAATAAAATAAAATAATAATGTTACCCGATAAAAGTTTGATGAATTATCTGAGTGAACCTAATATTATTTTTTTTTAAATCTTTCCACTTTATAAAATTATGTCGGAACAACCCACAAGTAATTAACACATAAAATTTGAATTAAAAGAAAAGGAGTTGCGTCAACAGTTTTTAAGTATTGTTTCAGTTTAATAAAAATATAAAAAAAAATATTGTTTTTTTAAGGTTTTAACAAATTATAGACTATAGTCCTACCAGCGGAGTGGATAATTAAACAGCTACTTCAACAACATCAATCAGCTGTTACAGAGCTTCAATCTTGCACATTGAAGGGGAGGCATCGGCCTGATATCGCCCATTTATTCGTTCGTTCACCGGGGCATCAGGAACAGCAAACGGAGAGATCGATCGAGACTCAGTCCTGAACTCGAGAAGCGGACGGATGCCGGAGGAGTTCTACCGTTGACGACAGCAGCGGGAATGGATTTCAAATAACGTTGGAAATAAACTAATATCTAGACAATACGCGTGAATGGAACAAAAATGTGTTACGATATGATCCTTATCAATGGAGGACAGAGATTTCTGTATATCAGTGCAAGGTTCAGAGGATTGAGAAAGGAGACTCGGTCAAAGATCCAAACAACTAATTAACCGCAAGTTACCACATGGCGTGACCAAAGATATATAGCAAGTTTAGAAACTTTTATAAACCCCATGTGCTCTTTCTTCTTCTTGGATCACTCATTATTAATAACTCCATGGACTATTCAAACAGATCTCTTACGGATACTCCAAGTGTTGTTACCATCAAAGCCATCAGATTGAGAGGATAAGAGATTATTGAGGATAAGAGACCATGCATATGCAGACCTCTCTCTCTCTCTCCCCCCACTTGTTGAAACCTTAATGGGTATCTTCTGTCCCATACAGCTCATATGGACCACAGTTCGCAAATTGCTCATTTGGGTCTTTCAGTAGCGTTGGGCCCATAAGTTTTCTTTCGAATTTGGGTCCTTCCTGATAAAATCATCTATGTCCACGGTTACCTCTTGGGACCGACTCTCTTCTTCTTCTTCTTCCTCCTCTTCGTCCTCCTCTTCTTCTTCTAATCTTTTGGTGGTGAATTGCTTGGAAAACTATAAACTACTAATTCGTTAAAAGGATTGGCAAACATAGGGGCTCTTGATTTGACTGCTAGGATTTAATTTCATTTATTGACTGTGTTTTTTTTCTCCGATGACGATGATTGGTTGTTGATTTGTGAAGTCCTCCTGATAATTAATAAACAGTGAAAAACCGGTGAACAGAAGGAGCAAAGCATGGCACTTAATTAGATGAAGAGGCCCATTGTCCCCACAAGCCCACGCTGTTCTTTGCATATACGATTTGCAAGTAAGGGCTGTGTTTGAAATTGATGTCTAGTTTAAAGTATTTTTTATTTAAAAATATATTAAAATAATTTAAAAATATAAAATAATTTTTATTTTAAATAAAAATAAAACACAAGACCCAGTAGCGTGTTTGATTATAACACTACAATGTTATCCACAATCAAACACTTATGGCCAGGTCAAATACTTTGTTGGGCCTGATTGGGAGATAAAGCCCAGCATTATTAGCAAATTTTAGAAGTGTTTTGAATTTGAAATATAATCAAGACACAACAATGGTAGGCATGACTATCAAAGCCAGACCTAGTGACTTGTGGTAAAGAAAGTCACGTCCCCAACTGCAATTCTGGACTTAAAACACAGGAGGAGTGTTGGACCTATTGGTATTACTCAACCCATTAGAGTTAGGTCATGCCTCAAAAGGGGCAAAGATTGCTCCTGTGATGTCATCCACCATAGCGCGTGATGGACACTCTTTTAGTGTTATTTAAAAGTTTTTTTTAATAAAAAACAATCTAACATAGAAAACTTTGTCGTGTAGCAAAGTACATCGTACGGACGAGGCACGAATGGGCCACGGCACACCGGCTGCGCCGAGCATAATTAGCAGAAACATCTCTCTCCAATCATTTTTGGCAAAACCCGCCACTTTTCGTAATCAGGGGCAAAGATTGCTCCTGTGATGTCATCCACCATAGCGCGTGATGGACAAAACTCTTTTAAGAGAGAGTATGATTATATTTATGAAAGTAAAAATTAAAAAATAAAGCTAGCATTGATAATAAAAGATTTTATAGCTTTTATTATAGGGTGTTTTCACCTTTATATGAACTAAAACTAAATTGTTATTTCAATTTATCTTGAAAATAAATCTGCGCATCAACCTGTTTCACTTTTAAAAAATTAATTTTTTTTCAAATAATAATTATTATATTTGTATTCAAAAAGTAAATAAATAAATTATATAATATTTAGAAACGCAATGCAAATCGTGTTTTCTAAAAATTTAAATTTTATTTATTAATAATTAATATTTTATATTTTGAATTATTTTGATATGCTAATTTTAAAAATATAAAATATTATTTTAATACATATCAACATAAAATAATTTTTAAAAAATAAGTTTAGTCATAATTTCAAAATTCACCTCTTGGTTATATAAATTCTTTGAATTTCGTGGCCACCTCCTTGACATTAATTAACTTGTCCATTAAGGATTCTTATATTTAACAAGTTGATTGAATTAGATTTTGTAAAGCCTATCTGAGTGAGAAAATCTAAATTAAATAAGAGTATATTGCTAAGTCTCTTAATAAATATCAAAATCAAACAACATAATATGGAGGAGGGTGGTGAAGCATATTAGTGCAGCCTTCTAAGCCTCTTAGTAAATAAAATAATCTCTGTCTATATAAACTAGCCAACTATAAACATATATGAAAATCAAGAATTAATTAATTAATTTTAAGATATTTTATTTATATATAGACAAAGATTATGTTATAATGTACTCATAAGAGTGCACGTATCTGTCATTCCAACACAAATTCGAGATATGTGGGGTTTTCCTTAATTCAACATGTTATACACTGGATTAAGTAAATCGATCAGAACTAAAAATATTTCTCAAATAAAATTTTTTTTTTTAAAAAAAAAACCCAGCAATCTTATACAATAGAAATGGTTGGATTATAACGCGCGTGATTTCCCTTGGACTTGAGGCTATGACTCTTATACAATAGAAATGTGGACAGCTAAACAAGTCTGGCCCGATTACGAAAGTCGAACCAACCCAAATAAATAACCTTCTCTTTCTGAAATCTTAATTGTTTATTCTTGTTCTTGGGCCCTTTAATTGCGTTAAATTACTTGTCCACCTCTCCATTATTAGTCTATACTCTGCCAGGGGAAAAAATATTTAATTTTTTTTATTAATGCGGCTATAAAAACAGTGTATATAAATTTTAACTAATTTTATAAATTTTAAAATGAATAATTATATAAATTTTTAATAATCCTAAAAAGACTGAAACTAGTAATTATTAAAAAAAAACTCGAATCTTAATTAATTAAATTATCTTTCATTTAGGTCTGTGACATTGTTTAATAAATGTGATTAAGTGTTTTTGAGATTTTGAGGGGAAAAAAGAGATTCAAAGTTAAAATTCTTTTTTTTTTTCAGGATGAAGTACCACCATGCTAAAGTCTAATTGTTTGTATTTAAAATCATAATCTTGAAAAAATAAATAAAAGGGAACTTTTCCCAAACCTATATTGAGTTTGTTTTAAAAGAAGAAGAAAAAGAAAAAGAGAGAGCTTATAGATAAAAAGTTCTCACAAAAATCATGGTCTTAAATAGTTATTAAACACTAATTTGCTGTTCAAAGAATGATTTTTGAAATTCCAAACATGTGATAAATCTATTATTACAAGACACTCCCTCTTATTATATTTATCAATGAAAATAGAGATAATTAAGAGGATAGTTATAAAATTTGACATGATTTCATAAATATTGAGTTTAGCTATAAATTTTATATTTCATAATTTTTTATTAAAATAATATTTTTTATATAAAATTATAGTTTAAATTAACCTCTCAAACCCATAATTCATTTTCAATATTCAATTAAAATAAAAAAATTTATCACTTTCTATTGACCCATATAGTTATCCATTTAAATGTATAAACTTTTTAGTTTTCAACTCGAATCTTTCTACTATGGGGAAAAAAAATGTTGACTCTTCTTCCAACTGCATAGAGGGCACGGCATCAAGCTCTATCTTGATACAGAGAAGCATGGTGTGTGTGTGCGTGTGTGTGCGTGTGCGTGTGTGTGTGTGTGTGTGTGTATATATATATAAGCAACTGCACATTATAAATTGTGCAAAGTCTAAGTCCAAACCATATTTATGAGCTGCAGCTACCCAACAGCCATCTGTGGTGTCGTGTCTTCCCTTGTGGTAGGTAACCAGACATTAGAAGGTTGTCCTTGAATCACTGGGAAAAAAATCCCTTCTCCGCCAGCAAACAGTGAAGGCACTGTCCCTTTGTAAGGGTAAGAAAATTGAAATATGGCACTCAAATATGACTATTTAATGCGTTCCTCTGTTCATGGTACAACTTTGCGACTCTTTTTTTTTTTTTTTTCTTTGTTCCTTTTAGTTTATCAACATCTTCTATTCCTATTTTGCTTTTGACCTAGCAGATGACCAAATATTGGTATACGTACATGGATGAGGGTGCGAATTGTAGAGGGGGCGTTTTATTTTTCTAATTTTTTTTTAATTTGTTCCAATTGTTTTGATATTCTTACGTAGGAAATACAAATTTCAGAAAAAAAAATTATTTTAATTTTTTTTTAATTGAAAACTTATTTAAAAAAAAAACACTCCATCCTTAAAAAACAAGATATTTTCAAAAAAAATAATTCAAATTCTAATAATTCAAATTCTACCTCTGCAAATCGTGCACACATTAAGAAATGTTTAGTATTATAGTAATTTTTATTTTTTTTAACTATATAAAAAAAATTTAGTTAGTTAAATAATTTCTACTTTTTACAAAGGATCAGTACATAATTGCATTTCAAATATTGATTTTATAAAAGCTATATTTACATGATTTTTTTATTCATAAAAATTTATTTTTTATATATTTTACCTACAAAATTCAATCTTGTAATAATTTCAACCAACTACACATTTTTTAAACCTATTTTTAAAAAAACCAAAACTAAAAAATATAAAAACAGAAGGGATGCTATCTCTGGTAGGATATATTAAAATGTGGCATGAATTTATTAGGGACTTTATATTGAATAATGAAAACTTTACAGGTTGAAGAATGTTTTGTATAGGAATGCAATCTTTGTGAAATTGGGATTATGATTAATCCTCTTGATTATTATTTTTTTCTAAATATGTGCTTAGAACCATTTTTTGCAATAAGAAGAGAGCTAGTTTTTTTTTTAAAAAAAAATACATGATGTGCTTTGAGGATTGATTGTATTTGGGAGTCTAGTTTGAGATTTCTTTAAAACTTATGCTTATCTTGATTATAATAATAATAATAATAATAATTATTATTATTATTATTTATGAAGGTAGACATAACTGAATTAAGTAGAATTTATGTGATTTCTCTTTTTTTTATTGAAATATTTTTATATATATGCATTTGACATACAGATCACCATGAACAGAGAAAAATCTGATTAATTTTGGCTCGCGTAAAGTTTTGGAATCCACGAAGCTATTTTTACTGCCCGCTTTTTCTGTTTTCTTCGAGATTTTTATTTTCTTCCAATCATTCATGTACATAAAGAACTGCAATTCTAAAAGCACTCTACAGTGATGATTGCCACAGGTTGTGAGTTGATGTCAACTGTAAAACACAATTAGGAGAATAATTCAGTCTCCCACGAAAGCTCGTCATCTTTTACCATGTGTTGGAGGAAGCTTGAATTTTCAACTTCAAGTGTCAATGCGAATAAATCTCTCTCTTCTCCTGCCCTTTTCCTTTTCTTTTTCCTAATCTCTGTGGGATCCATCATATATACTCCTGTCCTTCCTCTAGCTTTATTTATTTATTTTTCTCAATTCTGATCGTTAACCTAGAAATGCTGAAAATCTGATTGTGGGTTTCCAATCTCTTGCGCCAAGTCTCGTCAACAGCTTAACCACGTCAAATTAGAGGAGTTTGTGCAAGCTACACGGCTAACTGCCACATGACATTCTTTCTTTCTCCACGCAGGAATTCCACAGTTTCTAATGGAGGCACCAGTGTGATGGCAATTTTCCCGCTGCAGAATTTGGCAGAAGGGCCTTTAGGTCTAGATGGATGGAGCGGACCACAGCGCAGGGCACTCCCATTCCTTTTTCCTTTTTAGAATACAGTCTTCCTAGGATTTATTCCAACAACATTCACAGTGATCATTAACACTAGCAAGACTCCATTGCAAAGCACACGATTTATAGCTCGAGAATTGATTTATTATTTTTTGTTAAATTGCAGGGATTAAGTTATGATTTTCTCTGCAAAACTACAATAGCTTGGCGAGGGCTTAACATAAACCAACAAAACCAACCCACAAACCACCTTAGCAAGAGAGGCCAAGTGGCGTGGTTCAATAGAAAGACAATGGGATGCCGATTACGGGAGGTGTTGATCTGGCTTGTTAACGCCTGATTGTCTCATGCTGTGGCTCATTCCATTCACTCCCATCGCTAGGGTTAGACCTTTTTTTTTTTTTTTTTCCAAAAGCTGTTAGGGCTTTCACTCCTACCATAAATGTAGCTTGTGAGTGGGCCCTTTTCTGAACATTTGTGAACCATTGGGGCCCATTTCTGCCCCAACCCCAGTTTCACATATGCACACATTCTTGCATGTATGTATACACATTTTACTTCATTTGTGTTCTGTTCCTGTACCGCAGGAAATTTGGTGAGGGGACTGGGTCCCTTTTTCAACCTTTTGCTTACAGCCTGGATATGGGACCCCTCTTGACCAATTTGTTTTTATGGGAAATAGCAGCCACAAACTGTGAGAGAGGTGACGGTGATGTTAGGGAAGGGGTCAAGGGAGAAGATGATCAAAACATTATAAAAAACAAAGGTGATTTACTAGAGAAATAAGCCAAAAACAAAAGATTAGGGTTGAGAAAAGAGAAAATCTCGATGTACAGAAGACCCAAGAAAAGATGCGTGGAAGAGAGCACCTGACGCAGGGTGACTGGGCCATCTATTCGATTAGAAGCAAACAGTTTTAAGAAACCAACTACAGAAGTTGCAGAAAGGTAGAAAAACTAGCAGGATCAAATTCCATATGTTTGGATTTTCTTATTTAGAAATCAAATTGTTCATAACTCAACCAACTTGGATGGAATTGTTATGAATCTTAAATCTCAAAACACATACCCCTCCCTCACGCTTTAAATACTAACAAAACGTGCTTTCAATTTATGATGATCACAAGAAGATGTTAGGAAATGTTGAAATGGGCCATCTTGAACGTGTAATCAGGTCTTCGTGTGGAACTGGAACAATGTCGTGACAAATAAAATAGACAAAAACATGCTGCTAGTAGAAATAGGATGCTATGTAGAGGAGAGACTAAAGAGGATGTCCATCGGTTCCGCAGTTTACACTGCCATGCGAAGATGAACACTGGGCCTGGGATCAAAATGTATCTAGAACACAGACCAATCAGTCTATCAGCTGCAAGAACCAATGGTATGAATATATATAGCTACATATATACACCATAATACATGCCTCGCTTGTAAGAATAAGCAGTGAGAGAGATACCGTTTTTAATTCTAAGGATGGCTCTTCAATATCAGGAATGTACGTAGTTTTTGAAATGGCTAGTTGAAATGTATTCCGAGCCAGAAACATGGTAGAGATTCTGTAATATCTTGAACGAAGGGGTCGTTAATTAGTTGTCAACAACAGGTTGCATCGTGTGCTCAAAGGAATTCTGTCCATCCTCTCCCATGGAGTAGCTAGAGACAGGCTCACCTGTGTGATGGAGATCAAATTATAGGCGTATGTGCGTGCGTAGTTGCTCAACACGCTTCATTCTGTCTGGTATGATGGAGATGTTTTTACAACACTTGACTCAAAAAAAAATAAATTAAATGTTCGTGTCCATGCTGTATAGCAACAGTTCAAACCCCTTCAGATACAGTGAAAAAACAGCCGCAGCATCTCCTGTTAATTATACATATATAAATAAAAACGATTTCTTTTTTTATGCTGAGAATCGAGATCAAGCGACACTCCAAAATCGTCCTGAAAGCCAACTCGCAATTGATTGCAAGGTGACAAAAGCGAACAAACCTTTTATCCCATGGACACCAGTAGAACAGCCCATACATACACACCTACGAAGTTCATGGACCCTAGCCTTTTGGTTCTCCTGTTCCCGAACAACCTCCTAGATGATGATTTGACAGGTTAGCATCCCCCACCCCATCATATCTATCATATCTTTGCCCTCAATTGCTACAACTCTTGTCTTCATTACACCTGGTCGTCTCTGATTCATTTCTCCTCTCTGTCTCCCACGACACCGCCGCTCGCTTCTTTTCCCTCCAGTTTCAAAATCTCCCTCCCCACCCCCCCCTCTTTACGTGGCAGCTATCCGTCATGCCCACCTCATCACCTCCCCGATGGTCCGGGCCTGATCCAAATTCACCACCACACCCCCTCCTTCGCCGGCCAAAATCACTACAAATCCCCGATGCGAGTTAGTTTTCACTTCGACAAAACTCATTTCCTGTCCATCAGATATTTGGAAGAGGTTATCTAGAATTACTGATCTCCTGTGTATCCAAGGGATTCTCAGATAAATTACCCGTCTCTAGATTAATATGCTTGCCAAAAATCCCCATTACAAATTAGATCCAAACCCAAAAAAATCTGGGTGAGCTTCCTCCAATGTTACATTGCCTATTCTCGAATCAGTTTTTCTTTATATATAACAAAGGCAGTGTAGAAAAATGGATAATCCCTTTCCCTTCCATTTTCTAATGCACTGTACAGGAGAGTTAATTTGTTTAGGAGGCACGCTGTGTTTTCTAAGAATTTTTTTTTTATTTTAAATTAATTAAAAATAATTTTAATATATTAATATCAAAAATAAAATTTCAAAAACAAAAAAAATTATTTTAATATATTTTTAAATAAAAAATATTTTTTATTATTCAAGTGACACTTTCTTAAATTTATGTCAAAAACTTGATACCATCGAATCCTTTTAAAAGTTTATTTCAAAATATAATTTAAATATTTTTTTATTTAAAATAATATTTTTTAAAAAAACCATTGTTAATTTAAATATTTTTTTATTTAAAATAATGTTTTTTAAAAAAACCATTGTTAATATTATAATATCAAGATGTTCGAAAAATATTTAAAAAATTAATTTTAAACAAAATGTTCTTACTTTTTTTAGAAACAGAATTCAAAACGACACCGAGAAGCCCATCATATTCTAACAGAAACGAACTAGATAGTCATGGATTTTCACAAGGGTAGTTTTGTCAAGAAAAAAAGAAGGAAAGGCTGATCATAAGATTTCCGGTGCGACCCCATTAGTTTTCATGCGCAGATGATTTACGAGAATAATTGAAACATCATTAGACCTCACATGAACACCCACTTTACATTTTGACCAAAAAGCCCAGCCAATAACTAAATTATGACCCATAAAAAAATGTCAAATAAAAATTATATGAAGATTAATCAATTCAATAAAGTAATATAACAAAATCCCTCTTCCCTTCATTTTTATCCAATCCCGTCCGTTCATTTTATAATCAACGCATAAAAACAAGCCAAAAAACCTAGGCCTTTACTTTTCTCCCTCCAATGAAGGTAATAGAAGCAGGAGAGAGTAACCAAGGCGCTGGGTAATGGTCTTATCTACGGTCACTGTACATCCGGTGCAGTAGATCTTAGCCTCTTAATAATCGGTTCAGTTTCGGGGGCTTGGCTGCTGGCCGAGATGGGATTCTCGGAACGCGTGCTGCAGCTCCCACAAGCAGCGGCTGCATCGAGCACCCCAGCTGGGCTAGCCGGATCAACTAGGGCATCATCCGAAAAATCCTTAAGCCGAGCCGTCGGACACGTATCGATCAGGTATTCCTCTATTAGTTGGTGACAGCTTCTCGCCATTTCCTTCAAAAAGAACACATTTTAGTTTTTATTACACAGATTTCAATATCTCTCAGTTAATTCTCGAAAAGGTGGTGAATATTCGGATATATATATATATATATATATATATATATTTCCAGAAAAGACCCCACTGACAACTAAAATTATCAATTACGCCCCAAAGATTATAAATATTTACCCTGTTTACTCTCTCATGAAAGAACTGCCCACCACCAGCCTTCAATAGTATAGGATCAAAATTCTTTCCCGCAGCGGATATCACCGCAGCAGCTGCCACCGTCGACGGTGCAAAACCCAAGAAATCAATCACTGAAAAAATCCCAAGAAGATTCAAAATGTTTCATAAAAACTGTCAAACGTCAGTCAGATATTGGGTGAGATTTGAATTACCACGGGTGGTGTTGAGAATGAGATCCGCTGAGTTTTTCAAGACCCGATTGAAATTCTCGGGTTTTGTTGAGGAACAAGAAGGGAGCTTTGAAATGAAGTAATCAAGATAATCGAATGGAGTGATTGATCGTAATCTCCAATTGAGATTGGCCATGACCCGAAGCTCCATTTTTTGAATGTTTTTGGGCTCGAATATGAACCCAGGTTCAAGTATTTGAAGGTCTAGTAACAATGGCACGTCGGGTTCTTCCATTTTCGCTGCTAAAGACAAGCATGCCACTGATAGTAGCTGAAACGGCCACCCATTTTCCTGTTTCAATTAAGAAAACCCGAGCTTTAGATCAATAAGATATTAAAAATCACTCTTCTGTGTAATGCGTGAATTCACTTTCCCGCGAAATCTGCTATTTAAAAGGGAAAGTTGAAAAATGGGATATTTTTAAGATAAATATGGAATGTTCCTGGAAAATCCGATATTTTCTCGGGCGAGAATGGAGTTTAGCAGGGAAAGAAAAAAAGGGAGGGCGATTTATTATTTATTCACCGGAAGAGAATAAGAGGAAAGAAAACGGTCGAAGTAATTGACGGAGAGTAACGCCGTTAATGGCCTGAACTCGTAGTGTGCATACACCTGCATTGCCAAAGCAATAGATATCACCACCACATCAATACATACACACGTGTAGACACATAAGTATCTATACACCTGTAGGTACCTTGAGGATCCAGTTGATGGAATCTTGGCGAGCCGTGATGTCAATGGAGCGGTGACGGCAACGATGGAGATAATCCGACAAGGGCATGAAGTGAGATTCAGAGTCAATCATTTTGGTGATGGTATTCTCATCGGATGGTGGCGAAAGGATGATGGATGGTGATGGTGGCGGGAATTGAGGGTGGCTAGAGATCCACGTGTCGGCGTCCTGTTGGACCACCTCACTGCCATCTTCCCCACGGTCCAGGCTGTTAAGTGCAGAGGCAGAGTGGTCCGGTAAGTGGGAGTGGGAGTGGGAGTGAGACATAGTGAGGGTGGGAATGGGTGGTTAATGGCAGGACAACGGCATTGGTAGCGGCTGAAAGAGGGAGGAAGAGAGTGTTGGCGGTGTTTGGTGGTGGCTGTCTGGTTTTGGACATGGCTTGGTTATGGGTCTTCTGGGGATAACATGTTTCGGGTGGATGTTGTTGTTGTGGGCGTCTCTCCCTTCCTCTCTTTATGGGTTTTATTTTTTTGTTTGTGTCTGGCTCTCCAGAGCTTTGAATAATGGAGGAGAGAGGGTGCGTGGGTCGAGGGACGGGAAATGGAGAGGGGCGTGCCGTGTATTGATCTTTTCACGTGGGTTTATGAATGGTGATTTTGTTTTGACCAAAATCAATAAATGGAGAGCTTTTTGCTACGTATGGTTTACTTTCCCTTTTAATCTCGCAATTATTGTAAAGCTTCCACCCATTGCAATTGCTTTCCACCTTCAAAATTATTAAATTAATATTTTTTTATGTGTTTTTTTCCATATATAATGCAAAGAATAAATGAAAATCTTAAAAGAATATTTTAATATATTTTTAATAAATTTACTTTCCCTTCATTTGTGTGTTGAACCTACCTCCATTGCCTGTTACGGGCACCAGAGCATTTCTATTTGGTAGCATGAAGTAAATAGAAACTATGCTATCATGTGCATAAATGCATGTAAAGAGAGAAACCAAGGGTGCGCTGAATCTAGGCGCACTGCGAGTAGACAGATCCCTTTGGAGAATTAACTCTACACAACACACGATTTGACTGTGAGATATAAAATTAAGCCCCAGAGAGAATTGTTGTTTGATGGATCGACATGTTAAATGTTTTGTGCTCAAATTAAGACGAGGGTCAGCCTCCTCTTTGAGATGGATCTTCGCCGCGGTTAAAATTATATTTGATTGTTTTTTTAAAAAATATGTTTAATTTTCAAAATATTAAATTTATATTTTTTTCATCTTATACCGTAATACATCATCAAACACAAAACTAGATGCGAACCTTGTACAATTTATAAAGTTTGTTTGGCAGTATAATTATAATTATTTTAAAAAAATTAATATTAAAATATATATTAATAATATTCATTTATTTTTAAAAAATTATTTTTAATATTAACATATTAAAATAATTTGAAAACACTCAAAACATATTAATTTAAAATTAATCAAAAAATTTAAATTTTTTTCAAAAATATTTCTAAAACACATTAACATATTAAAATAATTTGAAAACACTTCAAACATATTAATTTAAAATTAATCATTTTTAATATTCATATATTAAAATAATTTGAAAACACTCAAAACATATTAATTTAAAATCAATAAAAAAATTTAAATTTTTTTCAAAAATATTTCTAAAACACAAAAATAAATAAAACTGCCTTTCAATTATTACAAATTTAAATTATTTTAAAATTATAAAATTTTATATGATTATTAATTTGAGAATTTGTATGATTAATCAAAATAAATATAAATTGATATAAATATTTATATTAATAATAAAAATTTTTTTTTAAAAAAAAGATAGAAATCTTTCGGATGACAAATAAGATATCAAAGTGTTTCGGACCAAACAAGAGAGCTCAAATTTTACAAACATGTCACCGCTGATGATCAATATCAATACACAGGGAGTTGTTGACTTTTTATGCTATCTGTAAGGCCCCTACAGGATGAAGACATTTTGAGGGACCCCGCTCACAGTCAAGCCCATGTGTTCCGTACACTTTGTATACGGGAACTAGGGTTGATGTATCGTGTATTTGGCTGACAAATACCATCGTACCGAAGCGCAGGCTCACCGCATTATTGACCTTCGAAATCTGCAACTGTTGCAGCATGGTTTCATTCTCTCCGAACCATGCTTTCCTTTTCTTTTGTCTTTTTCCATGAAGCGGGGCGGATGGACAATGCAAGGTGCCTCTACTTGCACAGAGCCTGATGGCATTTCTCAAATTTTGAATCTTTTTATGTTTTTAAATCATGCTAACAATGTAAAAAAAAAATAATAATCTGGGAAGGAAGCTGAATTTACAGAGGAGTTTGCATATCTTTGGTCGAAATTTAAGTGGCCTAATTTCCGTAGTAGCAGATTTTACTCCGAATGACTTGACAGCTTCAGCTTCTCTTTTGTTACCTAAATGGAGCGCTAAACAAATAACCTTTTATGCCACCTTATTGCTCAGCGTTTGCACGCCATTTATGGTTTTGTGCCTTAATAAATCAAGGACACGGCTCACCGTGTGATGTGATGTGATATGACCTTGATTTTCTTTTTAGTTTTTTGCCCATGACATTATTTTGATTTAACCCACGCTCATATGCTTCTCGCTCGAGTCTCTGTGGGTTTTAGCATGAAATATGGTCGGTACTGTAGTGGATATTATAATTATAATTGTAATTAGATTAGAAAAATATATATTTGATAAAATTTATAATTAAAATTAAAATTGAATAAAAAATAGTTTAATATATTTAATTAAAAAAATATTTTTAAAATTAATATTATAAAATAATTAATATATATATATATTAATAATTTTTAATTTAAATATTGTAGATTTAACTATTATTATTACATCATAAAATAAATAATATTGATATCAAATATTTTTATTATTCCATGTGTAACTTCATCACGTACAAAATCTATTCAACAAAGACTATATTTTTCATGATTTTTTAAACGCACAACAATAAAAACTAAATTTCTTTTACTTATCAAACAATTTACTTTTAATTTTTTAAATAAAATATAATTAAAAAAAAATAAAAACTGAATTTTTTAAAATTGGATCGGATCCGACAAAAACATAATTGAGATTACATTCTGTAAATATTATGTCATCAAACAATTTTTTAATTTATATAATATCATTAAATAATATTAAATATTAGTTTTTCAAATAAAATATTTTTTAAAAAATATTTTTTTAATATAAATAAATATAATCATATTCACATGAATACTACCAAGTGAAATGTGAATTTAATTCATCTAGACACTTTAAACTCTTAAAATATTTTTTTAATATAAATAAATATATCATATCACTATTCACATGAATACTACCAAGTGAAATTCGAATTTAATTCATCTAGACACTTTAACCTCCTGGAGTGAACAATCTCCAGGTAAATTATATTACTCACCTGATTTGCATTTCAATATATATGTTACTAGATACTTACACAACAAGTTTAAAAACAGAAATTACCGCATAAACAAACACCATCGTGCATATAACACACATAACACAGTTAGAATTTATGTTCGGCTTCTTCTCTTCTTATTTTTTTAATGTATTTTTAAGTTAAAATCAATTTCAAAAACAAACTTTACATGTACAAAAAGTACTCATGTTTACACGATGGGTCCCTGCATTCACAGTGAACTGAAAGGTACACCAAAGGTCGCCAAAACCCCATCAGTTCATTTGTGAAAAAGTACTCTGAGGTTGCAATCATACGGAATGGGAATGCAATTTTTTATGGGTTTGTCACAAATATAATTGAACCCTCGGCTGCTAAACATCCAGGATCACATGCCAACACTCTGAACCTTCCATGAATCGAGGCATTCTGGCAATCAAACTGTCAGGCAAGGACTAATGAATGAGAAGGAAAGACAGCTAGAAGGAATCAGAAATTCCCGTTCAACATGATGGAGCATGGGCCAAACTGATTTCAACACAAAAACTTCAATCTCCGAATTCAACCATGTTTTCTTGCCGAAGTGACACTCAAAAAGGCCTTAGACTTGGGAGTTCTGCACTCCTGTTCCAATACTTCATGTTACTTCTGTTCAACGGGAATGGGGTCCAGCAGATGACCAGGGAAGAAGGGCTTCGAGATTTTAGTCAGTATTCACTCCTTGAATCGTTTCAGAAAATCGTGAAAAGTCCTCCTGAGAGGATGATGCGATATGGAAGATAAACTTTTTGTCACGTTTAAAGGTGTGGCCATGGCCAAGACACATAGCTTTGCCAATATGTACTCCACAATACACAGCAAAAAGAACAAAAAAGAGCATCTGATTGAGACTAAATTCTATTTCATACACCTTCAAAAGTGATTTTTGAGAAATTACAACAACAGCTCTCACACAAAGCTACATAAAAACCCGCTGTAAAAGAATTTAGCTGTGGCGAATTACATTCTAACATCTGTAGGAAAAAGGGATGTTAGGTTCATCCAAATAAAATAAAAAGAAAAGGAATCCTTGGCAATCACAAAGCATGACAGATTCTTATTCTCACAAAAGAAGCGAGATAAAAAGGTTCATCACAAGCTAAAATAAAAAAAATATGACATGCATTATCTTCGAGAATGCTTAATAAAGCTACCATCAATTTCTTATAAAGGCACATGAATTAGGTTCACTTTGTTACTTGTTTATCGTGAATAAAATTCCATCTGCAGTAATTTTTTCAAAGATCATTACTGTTTGCATTTAATATTTATAAATAATATTGCAATTACAAGTTTAGACTACCAAGTTGGTGTGTCTGGCTCAACTATTCCTATACAATGTAATTCTCATTTTGATATATAATATAGTTGCCCTAACAATGAAATACTAGGAGTGCAACAAATTCAGAATTTTGTTTATTTTCACTTCTTTTCAGTCGTTGATGGCAAGGAAATGCTCCAAAATTAGAATGAAGGGAAAAACCTGTTAAGGTTCCAAGGTAGTGTATAGAACTCATCACTCCTGGTGTCTTGACTAAAATATCTGAAGCTCTCCCACCAATGCCCGCCACTGTCTCGGCGGGTTCCCCCCCCCACCCCCCGCCACTGTCTCGGCGGGTTGTGCTGTGTGCCAGACTGTGAGTGCAGTCCAAGAAACAAGCAATTAAAATTGCCACTGTTGGTGGAGAGGAGAAGACCACTTGCATTATGTTGTTGAGCTGAAGAAATCAGAACTTCATCAAAATACAAATCTCTTAATAAATTTATTGAACAACGATTATGCTATAAGATCAGATGCAATTCAAACATACGTGTAACCAGGTGACACCAGTGTGGACAGGGCCTCGACCAGAAACCCAAAGGTATTCATTGAAGTACTGTGGCACAGGAAGGCCCAAGAAGAGAGAAAAGCCAAGGATGAACTTTATTCTGAAGCTATTGAGGTTGCAGAACTGGAGAAATCCCAGACCAGCAGAAGCTGCTTCTCCAACAAACATATCAGAGTCAAAAGTCGATTAAAATGGTTACCTTAAAGGGAAGTTGACAGTAGAAAAATGGAGCATAACTAAGAGCTATTACAAAACAAATCGATCCCTATTGATCTTTATATACCAAGTTCAAAAACAAGTATAGAATACATCGATTCTTGTTTGATCTTTATTTTCCATGTGAAAGTTCTCGCTAAGTCAACCCTTCCTCTTTGCACCATGAACATACCACCATATTTTGGCTCCAACCAGTGAGCTATTATGCGAGCTTGCAAAAAAGTGCCAGTTAGTGACAGCATGTTTAGGATCAATCTTCCTAACCAACAGACAGAAAGATGAAAAATCTCATAGAAACTAAATTCATTTTCACCTGTCACTCACTATTTCATTTACCACAGCAATTCCTATCTGTTCAGTTTATGAAGTTGAGTCTTGAATTAGGAATGCTATATGGTTTCTACAAAAACTACAGTAGAAAGGTATACACTGACTAGTAAGAGCAGACGGCCTAACTATTGTGGTGACTACGGACTTTTCTCCAGCATCTTCTTGTAATCAGCTGGCAGTACCGTGTTAGTAACGTTAATTCACATAGAACACTTTGACTGAGTTATGTGACTTCCAGTAGTCTTTAGTGTTTTAATCTTCATCGTTAACATTTCTATTGTAGAATCAGGCAAACTGTCCCACTGAACATCATTTTGCTCTTGGTAAAATTGATTGCTAATTTTGATCCAGCCATAAAAAACATAGAAAAGTTATATATACCTGCATAGGCACAGAGGACACAGTAAAGAGCTGCCACAATTGGCAATGGTATAGGAAGCAAGAACAGTCCTGAATTTTCCTGTTAAAGATAAGTTGCAACAGTGTAAGAACAATTATGAGTGAACAATGCAATGATGGTGCCAGATTTCTATTCGCAAAATTGATAAATACTTCAAGTTGAAATGATAGGAAAAAGATAAGGCGCCTTTTTAAAAGGACAGTGGTCAATAATCATGACAGGACAAAAAGAGAATCTAAAACATTGATTGCCATGATAATAAATAAAAAGAAAATAAAAGATTGCAATGTGGAATACTGCACTTAACACAGAAAAGAAAAGCATGAAGCCCGCTGATATTTGAACAACTCTCCGACCTGCATTTTCACTGTAAGCATAACAGAGCAAAATTAGATTACTGAATTCGTAGGAGAGAACACTAGCATTATGACATCCATCAATTCATCACACCCAACAACAACGATATTTTACATCTATGCATAAATAGAGCATCTTAAACAAGCAACATAATAGCTTGCAAATCCACATATGGACTGTAAAATCAAGATCCTTAGCTCTAATTTATCCAACCAATGCCAGCTTTCCTTAATTTTTTTCTCTAATAGTACCAAACAACAAATTTTACAACAGCAACCATGGAATTCTACCAGATGGGTCGTATACCTGAAAGTAGGTTAAGCATTTTGCATATAGATTATGAATGCGGTAAACTCTAGTCAAATGAAGGTCAGATTATCATCACATTCTCATTGAACAATCCACCCTTCAAAAAAAAAAAACAACAACAACAACTTTGAAAATTTTAATTTTTTTTACACTGAAGCAGTGGATCCATTTCCGGGGTATTAGTTAAGTTAGAAAAAGTTTTGTGTCCAGAAACAACAAATAGAACATAAAAGGTCTGAAAAAATATATAATGAGACACCAATCAGTTATGTCCTACCAGCCATCCAATACCACGGCTGAGTACTGAAGGAGGCAGAGGAGTGGCACTCCCATATCTTGATACTGCAATAATTGTACCAGTAGACTGCAGAAAAGTAAAATAACATTAACAGCATTGATCAAATAAGTGGAGTGCTTGTTAGGGAACTTTCAACAAAAAGAATTATAAAAGAACAGGAAATGGGGACTCAGAATTCAAGCAATTCATGATAGGGTTCAACTATTCATCCACATATAAATTCTCACAAAAGAAAGTTAATTAGTCCATCTTCTATCTGACAATTTTCATACACCAAGCATTAAAGTTATTTAAAGAACAAGCATCCAGAAATATGATACTGGTGAAATCCTCACTATCAGTGAACTTAAATTGGGCAAACCATTGTATTCGGCATATATAAAAGGAGTTCAGAAGGGAATTATGTTGATAGATCGTACCTCAACTATAGCAACAAAACAAGCAGCCATCATCGCAAAAACATCGCCAGCATCAAAAGTAGGACATCCCCATTGAAATGCATATGGAACCTTTATCCTGAATATTAATAATTCATCCTGTGAATTTATATGTTACGGTCTAAAAGGAATTAAATGATTCGAGGTTTCTATAGTAGATCAAAGCTCACCAAGGAGCAGCACCAATGAGCCCAGAACAATCAACACGACAGCTAAGTTGTGTGTCTGGATGCTTATTATTATATGCACCGGCCACAGTAAAAACTGCTGGCATATGCCCATACAACTGCAACAGCAAACAGAACTGCAAACCAACTGCATATGGTGCTTCTTGATTTCATCATGTGAGGAACAAACTGCAATATTGCTTATTGTGTAAGAAAAGAAATAAAAAACTCAAAGATATCAGGTAAAATTATTCGAAAACTCAAAAAACCAAAAGCAGAAAAGAATAATAATAAAGAAAAAGGTAACTCTCTCTAACTTGTATCCAATTAGAGCTCATAATTGGGTGGAAAAAAGGTCCTTGCATTCTCAAATTTAATATACTAGTTCATGATATCCAAGGTACACCATCTAAAGAGAGAATAGTGAGGACACAAGGTCATTGCCTAGGAACCGGAAACCAACCCTGCTCCTTTATTTACCTAATAAAACACTTGGCTACTGAATTATTTTTGTAGTCCACCTTCAATTTCTGTTAATAAGCCAATTGAACTAGATGAAGAAACCAAATTTATTGAAAGAGACGATGCCTCTTGCTAATGATCTCTTCTGCCAACTAGGAATATGAACATAAATATCAATTAAGATCCTCTTGAGGCTCTGATCTTACAGGTATGTTTTCAATTAAAAAAAAACAGTGAAATCTTTTAATCAACGATACAAGAAAATAATTGAGGATGTTGATCACCTGAGATATGAAGACAACAATGAGTGCCAGGATTCCAATTCCAACACATTTTGCCAGCTACAATCATCAACAAAGAGAAGCATATTAAACAAAACTTGATACCCAAATGGAAGAAAAAGCAGCACCAACACATGTAGTTTCATTGACAGCTGTTCCATCTATAACATCACTAGCTTAATAGATCAAGCCTACTAGACTGTGCAAAGCTTGAACGGCCATCTATTCAAACTAGATTATCTTGAGGCAACTGACTAAAGACATGGAACACCGGTTTTTCTATGGACCTGCTATACTCTCTCCAGTTGGCAATTGTAGGAACAGAGGCAAGAATGGTCAGGAAAGCTATTGGGAAATGCACAAAGGAAGAGAGACGTTTAAAACATGAATAAGGAAGTTGTTATCCAAAAATATCAGAGGTATGAACTCAGGGAACAAAGACAAAAAAATCCTGCTTCCAATGAAGTTTTCCCTTAATTATTAAGAAATCACACAAGTATGACGACCAACAAGTTTTGCTTCTCTCAGCAAACATAATGGGCTTTGTATATTATTTTGAAGCACATGCATCTCCAATAGAAGAGGTTTAGAGCTTGAGATTTTATTGATCACTGCATGCATTTCCCCAGCAAAACTAGTAGAATTGGGTGTTCGGCATTCTTACTTGTGGGAATTCATGTGAATAGAGCCCAAGTCCGGTAAGAATCACATGAGGTATTGCAGCAACAGGGCTGAGAAATCTGCATCACGTAGCATGAAGATCAAGCTTCCTTAAGCAAGTGAATGGTGCATTAAGTCATCCCAAATACACTTACATAATATCGTAGCCTCATACCTTGCAAAAGGTCTCCAGAATCCAAAGAAACCAATGTTCCTTGTACAGCTTTCATGGTTAGCTTAAACCTCAAAAAAAAAAAAAAAAAAAAAAACCACAAATGTGATAGAAATATGATAGTCAATTCTAACTCTTTAACTCTCCTCGTGCACTTTCCAAAAATAACGGGTAATTTTAAGCATTTCCTTGCATATTCTCCAAGAAACAAACACGGGCATAAAATTTGAGAATGGCATTTACAAAGTAAGGGAGGGAACTAAACTTAACCTGACGTGGAGTAAGAAATATGACATTAGTGCTATTGTTAGTAGATAAAGAAATGGTTATTGTGGGGATGATAAAAGCATAGGATCCTCCAATGACCACAGGAAGCCGAGTGCCGAACCATGTCTGCAATAGAGTGTTTATACCCGCAACAAAGAGCGGCGTGTTAATCATCTCAGCCTTCTCCACCTACCAAAATAGAAATATCCAGCTAGAAGGAAATTATAGAAACACAAACTTGAAATTAAAATCAAAATCTGTTAATCACATATATGGTTTGTACATTGCCACGGCTAATCAAAAGAACGAATATGGAAGGAATGATCGCAGTAGTCCCGAGCATCACTAGGTAATGCTGAAAACCTAGTAGTATTGCTTCAGCTGCATTCAATCGAACAAGTTTTTAGAAAAATTGATTTACTGCACTAAAATTTAGCATTGGCTATACCATAATCACAATCCAGTACTGAACTTTAAATAAATGTAAGTATTTAAATCTTAATTTTGTCAGGTGAGGGGGGGGGGGGGGGGTTCATCAATGGTGAAGTCAAGAGAATGTGGTAATCAATAGCAAAAGCAGGCATGAAAACGAAGAGTAGTCGAAGGAAGAAAAGGAAGGAGAAGACAACAGAGTTTCCATAATGTAATGCATTCAAACTTAAAAGCAAAGCAAAGGAGTAATTATTACGCCAAGAAGGAGAGCTGGAGACACAAATCAACGCCAGGGAGCTGGTCTTTGACGGGAAATGGTGCGAACACACCAACTTTAGCAGCGCCTCCAACTGCCGTTGTTTCTTTCTCTGTTTTCCTTGATGTTAAATGGCAGAAACAAGCAACATGGATGAGAATTGGAGGCAGTATTAGGGGAGGCAGTTAGGCAGTCATTGATCTGACTAAATGCATTAACTTTTTTTTTTCTTACATATATCCTTTCTTTTCAGTTTCTAGGATTTTTGCTTGTTGGAATTTGAGAGATTTGATTCTTGCATGAAAGGAAAGCTATCGACTGCGGCAGATTGACAGTGACCGGCATCTACTGTCTGCCTGTTAAGAAAATGATAGTTTTACCTCTTGTGGGATAGAAATGAATATACTGTTTAAGGTTTGTTAATGGCGGATGGGTGGCCACATTAATCCCAAAGTATTTAAACCTCGCCTGCTACTGGGTTATCTGCGTCGATTTTAATTTTTTTATATAAATTAAAATGATATTATTTTAGTTAAAATAAATAAATAATCAATGATTTATAATTAGATTTTTTATCAGATTTTATTGGATTAACCAGCAAAGTTTATAGGTCACCCAGATTTTTAAATTTTTTTTTATTTTTTTAAACTTGGCCCAGTTTCTATACTGGATCCTCGATTGATGCACCAGATCAAACTTAATTTTAAAACTGTGATTAAACCTATTATAGGTTTTTATTCTTATTTTTTTATTTTCAAAACTTAAAATTTAATTTGGATAAAAAATATATTAAAATAATATTTTTTTGTTTTTTAAAATTTAATGTTGATATTAATATATTAAAATAATTTAAATATATTAATTTTTTTATATATATTAAAATAATTTAAATATATTAATTGTTTTATAAAATAAAATAAAAAATAAAAA